>NW_025335110.1:0-124915 GCF_018152115.1 Drosophila rhopaloa
TTATATTCTGTGAATTATAATTCCCAAAATTTTTCATATGATGCATTCTTAATACTCATAAAAAGTCCCAACTTCCTAACTTTAAAAACACCAAAGTTATGACATTTCCAATCGTTCAGTTATATGGCAGCTATAAGATATAGTCGGCCGATCCTTATAAAATTTGGTAGGTCGGATTGCTTGGCCAAAAATAAAACCCATAGAAAATCCTTCCAAACTTTACAAACACCAAAGTTATGGCATTTCCGATCAAGCAGTTATATGGCGGCTATACGATATAGTCGTCCGATCCGACTCGTTCCGACTTATATACTACCTGCAATAGAAAGACAACTTTTGGGAAAGTTTCAAGCAGATAGCTTTAAAACTGAGGGACTAGTTTGCGTAGAAACGGACGGACGGACAGTCGGACATGGCTAAATTGATTCTCCTGGTGATGCTGATCAAGAATATATATACTTCATAGGGTCGGAAATGTCTACTTCACTGCGTTGCAAACTTTTGACTGAAATTATAATACCCTCTGCAAGGGTATAAAAAGAATAGTTCAGGGGAAATGGAAAATACCATTAAAGAACTATCCCCAGCGCCCTCCACATCCTCTTCTGTCCCAAAAAACTAGCCTCCTCTTTTCTTCTTTGCTATCAGAATACAAGAGGCTTACTTAGTAAGCTGACTAAATTGTATTTGGATAGTTTTTCTTTCCCATATAATATTATGGTATGTACAGAGACCTGGTTAAGGCCGGATATTCTTAGCTCCGAAATTCTCCCGGTTAAGTACACAATTTATAGGCTTGATCGTCAGTCCAGACGGGGGGGTGGAGTCCTGATTGCTGTCGACTCCACCTTTTTGTCTGAATTACTAACTTTCGAAGAACTTTATGTCATCGAATTCCTAGATATAAAATTATCGTTTCCCGGTAGTTTTGTATATATTACTTGTTCATATATCCCACCATCATCTGAGTTCCCTATTTACGCAAATCACCTTTCCGTTATTCAGTCCATTTCCAAAAAATTGTCAGATCGAGATCAGTTAATAATATTGGGTGATTTTAATATACCTAGTGCGACATGGTCCCCTGACGAAAACTCTAACATTTTACTTCCTTTAGCGCAGCATGACTTTATTGACGGCTTGCTTGACATTGCGCTATCCCAAGTGAACAATGTTAAGAACTCCTTAGGACGTTTACTGGACTTGTGTTTTGTTTCAAATCCAGAGGGCGTTTGTCTATTAAGAACATCACCACTTACACAACCGGAAGATCCTTATCATCCAACTCTAGAGCTGACTGTAGACGCAAGAACAGAGCTGAATAAAAAATCCGAAAAGTCGGTTAAACGAATCCGCTGTTTTCGTAAGGCAAACTTTCATCTTTTAAATACTTTTATATCCGGCTATGACTGGTCCGAATTTTATTCATGCACTAACGTGGCTAAGGCCGTTAATATCTTTTATAATGCATTGAATTCCTTCTTTTATCTGTGTGTTCCGTTATACTATCCGTCAATTTCAAATAAACCTCCGTGGTTTAATAAAGAGTTGTCACACCTAAAAAATATTAAGTCCAGACTTTTCAATAAATTTAAAATGTGCGGTTCACAATCTGCCTTCTCTCGGTACCTAAGGGCTCGGTCAAATTTTATCGTGCTTAACGCCCGGTGTTATAAAAGCTATTTGACTCGTTGTAGGGTCCAATTTTCACAAGATCCAAAACAGTTTTATAATTTTGTTAACACTAAGCGTAAATCAGCCTGTTACCCTGCATCACTATCATTCGAAAACTCTACGGCAAATTCTGATCAGGCAATTGCCGATCTATTTGCCCAGTTGTTCCAGACAACATATTCTGTTTCATCCCGTCCAAATCCGTCTTATTCAAATGCCATACCCAAGTCGAACTTGATTTTTTGTCCGAAGTTAAGCGAAAGCTCCCTTCTTTTGGATCTCCATAAAGTTAAGCCTGTCTATTCACCGGGTCCGGACGGAGTTCCAGGCTGCGTGCTGAGGTACTGTGCTGAAACTCTGTGTAGACCTCTGTACAAATTGTTTACCTTGTCTTTAAAAACATCTCATTTTCCACTTATTTGGAAGGAGTCATTTGTCATTCCCCTTCATAAGAAAGGAAATAAATGCAATACAAGTAATTACAGAGGCATATCCAAATTATCCGCCATCCCAAAGCTTTTCGAAAACACTATTACACCCCATTTGCAACATCTTTGTAGATCGATTATATCTTTATGTCAACATGGATTTATAAGGCGAAGATCTACGACGACAAACCTCTTGGAGCTAACGTCTTTTGTAATAAATGGCGTTAGAAAGAACATACAGACTGACGTAGTTTACACTGATTTTAGTAAAGCGTTTGATTCAGTAAATCACTCGCGTTCGATTCAGTAAATCACTCGCTTCTTGTATTAAAGCTAGACTTATTAGGGTTTTCATGTGATCTTCTGACATGGATCTCAAGTTATCTGAGTAGTAGGACTCAACGAGTCCTCTTTAAAAACTCGATCTCTGATTTGATCCGAGTTACTTTAGGCGTCCCACAAGGAAGCCACCTTGGCCCACTTCTTTTTACTTTATTTATAAACGATCTCCCTCTAGTCTTGACAAAGTCGCGTGTCCTTATGTACGCAGATGACGTTAAGTTATGCCTGCAATATAACGAAATTTCTAGCAGTTCAGACTTACAATCTGACCTAAACGCTTTTCAAACATGGTGTTGTGAAAATCTTTTGGATTTAAATAGCGCTAAGTGCAAAGTAATGACATTTTTTCGGGTGAACCCACAATATGCAACGTATACGCTGGGTGGTTGCGCGTTGTCTAGAATTACGCATGTTGATGACCTTGGCGTCCTCCTTGACCCTAAACATAAGTTTTGTGACCATATTACTTCTATGGTGAATAAAGCCAGGGGAGTACTTGGATTTATTAAAAGGTGGTCAAAGGAATTCGATGATCCCTATGTTACAAAGACTCTGTTCATTTCACTAGTCCGTCCAATCCTGGAGTACTGTTCAGCAGTTTGGAGTCCTCAGTATGGTGTACATATACACCGGATAGAGTCTGTGCAAAAGAACTTTTTATTAATTGCTCTACGGGGCTTTTACTGGAATGCAAGCCTTATTTTACCATCCTACTCTAGTAGACTTCTCATAATTAATCTACCATCCTTAGTAAACCGTAGAACGATGCTTGGCACAACTTTTATCTATAAACTTATTCACGGGGATGTGGAGAGTCCCGAGTTACTGGGTCGCAAAAGCTTCTCCGTGCCTAATAGAATTACCAGAAACTATGTTCCTCTTACATTAAATATTTTTAGATCTAACTTTGATATGCATGAACCGTTTAGAGTACTGTGTAACGACTATAATAGACTATACCCACATTATTTCTACTACCGACTCTTTGCCAAGCCTAAAAGCATTAATTTTATCTTACTTAGCAGAAAATTAGTATTAGTATTAGTCTCGTACGTATTTCTAATCTTAGTCTGTCCGCTTCTACATTGTGCTTTTAACTTCTCGCGATCTCGATTTTACGCCTATTAGGCTCCGCGCGTAACAAGCACTGCTTGGTGTCGTAAGGGCCACTTGTTTGCGCTGATCATAGTGCATCAACGTCCGAAAAAAAAGAAAGTGACAGCGTCGTAGTACTTGACATGCAACCAGCAAGTCAAGGGCAATCTTCAAATTCAGACGATGAAGATGATATCCAGCTGAGATCGGAGGATGACCATGACAAAAGCGAGAACGGGCAAGCCTGGACGCCCAAAAAAGATCTACAATATACTGGGAGTGACGGTTACAGACGAGGTAACTATTCCGTCATCGTACGATGAGGCGATCAACAGTAAACACGCAGCGCATTGGCGCGAGGCATTGCAGAAGGAGCACAAGGCTTTGATGACAAATAAAACATGGCAGCTTGCAGAATTGCCAAAGAACCAGCGCGAAATTGACTCCAAATGGGTTTTTAGTCTAAAGCGAGATGCGTGCGTCCAGATTCAGCGCTTTAAGGCAAGACTGGTAGCGAAAGGATGTTCGCAGCAATATGGTGTCAACTACAGCGAAACGTTTTCACCGGTATGCTCTCTAGTCTGAGTATGCGTTTAGTCTTGGCGTTGGCAGCGGAGTTTCAATTGTATTTGCATCAAATGGATGTATGCAGGGCATATTTGAACAGCGATCTGAAAGACACGGTTTATATGAAGCAACCACAAGGGTTTGAAGAAGACAACCAGACAGGAAAGGTTTTATTGCTATATGGATTGAAGCAATCAGGAAGAGAATGGAACTCGATGCTGGATGCGACAATGAGTCCTGCTTGTACAAACAAGAGACAGGAGGATACTAGTATATGTCGATGATATTCTTATAGCCTGCAAGTCAAAGGAGGATTTGAACAACATTAAGGCAGTCATATCTAACGCATTTGAATGTGTTTATATGGTCCATTGGAGCTTTTCCTAGGTATGGAAATCAAACGTGATGGCGAGCTCGGCGAGATCACTTTGGGTCATTCACAGTACATTAAGGATATACTACGAAGACATGGTATGGAGAGCTGCAGAGCGGCTGCCACCCCATTAGAAGCAGGACACCAAGTGGCATGCAGTAATCCCAATGTCAGGAAGTTGATTTTAGGTCATATCAGTCAACAATTGGAGAGTTAATGTGGTTAGCTCTTACGACCAGACCTGATATTTTGCATTCCGTTGCCAAAGCAATCTGGCTGAAGTGAAGCATGTGTTGCGATATTTAGTTTCAACGTCGGAGCTTCAGCTATACTACAGCAAGTGTGGAAAGGCGTTTGAAGGCTATGTCGACTCGGATTGGGGCGGCGACCAGAGTGACCCGAAGTGATATACGGGTTATACGGAGAAGCAACGGAACGTAGCGCTTAGCAGCACAGAAGCTGATTACATGGCGTTATCAACAGCATACAAAGAGGCGATTGTTATGCGCAGACTTATAGTCGAAATTGGTTGCGGCGTAGAGGACACCCTAACAATAGTCCATAGTGCGCAACAACTGGCAAAGAATCCTGTGCATCACTCAAGGGCAAAACATATTGATATAAGACATCATTTTGCACGGGAAGTAGTAAATGAGGGACAAATAGTTTTCAAGTATGTTTCAACGAATGATATGATCGCAGACATATTAACGAAGAATTGCCGAAGCAGAAACATATGCATTTCATGAATTTGATAAAATTGAAGTAATATTTGTAAAAATGCTTACATTGAGGAAAAGTGTTAAAAATATCAATGTACGCATATGAATATAGATAAGTATCGATAACTAATATTAGCAGTGCGTTAACATTAACATTTGCACTGCAATTATGTAAACTAACATTTAATGAGAAGAGTCCCGAATAAATAGTCAAAGCGGCACGACGTGATTTATTTTACGCTTCCGCCAAGATTTTCCTGACGAACCAATTCTTTCAACAGAAATCGAATCAAATTTGTTTTTTTTTTAAATAAATTATTTACAAATGATAAAATAATATAGTCATAGTCAAAGCAGCACGACGTATTTTATTTTACGCTTCCGCCAAGATTTTCCTGACGAACCAATTCCTTCAACAGAAATCTAAAAAAATTTGGTTTTTTTTTAATAAATTATTTACAAAAGGTAAAATAAAAAAGTCATTTGTATTAAACAGTAAATTAATGATTCTATCATAAAATATTTTTTTCACTAAGATATCAGCATTTTAGATAAAGAAAAACATTTTTGATATTCGACATGCTTGCTGTGCCAATAGTTGGTTGAGCGTAAAGGCTATTTTTCTTTACCTAATATGCTGATATTTTAATGAAGAAAAATATTTTTAGATATATAATTATTAATTTACTGTTAAATACAAGTGACCAAATTTCCCCGAACTACATTATTGGCACACTCGTTGTAATTAACTATTTTGTTACAACTTTATTGAGTTGGCCACCTTTTTTTTAATTATTTATTTATTTGTATAGTGATTAATTTTGTAGCTAAAATTGTTTTAGTGCATAAAGGTTAAGTTGTTTACTTTACAAGGTAAAAATTAAATCAACCATATATGTCCAAAAATTAAAATTTAATTAACAAAATCAAGGCAAATCGAATGTCAAGATTGGGGAAAGGATGCCCAGAAGCCAATTTTACCATTCGGAGCCCTTATCAGCATTTATCACGCCGTTGCAAAATGCAAGGCACTCTGGCCGATTCATGTCTTTGAGTGGCCAGGAATGAAAAAGGATCGAATGAAAGGATAATGTCAACCCCCAGAACTCCTCAAGATAGATCAAAGTTAAGGATAAGAAGGACATTGGTAAGTATATTCACCCAACAGCCTTTTTGCAGGCCCTGCATGAGGTTAACTCAAATCTTTAAGCAATGAAAAAAAGAATTGATAACTACGATTGCATTACAAGAATCTTATTATGGAGTCTATCAACATTTTCATGATAACCAAGCAATTAAGGGTCCATTTTGGTTAACTATGTCAGAAAAATCGAATTTTTTTTCTGCTGTTTTAGAAAGCTACAAGTGCCTAGAATATCATACTAAAAGGGCAAATCGAAATACTTAATAGTTTAAAAATTATGAGCGCCATGGATATCACCATCGGCCCAAATGCCCACAATTTCGCATGAACTCGCCACCAAGAGCGTATCGGAGACGCGGAGCGGCGATCGACATATCAGTCAGTGCACTGACTTCCACTGTAGTGGAAGAAAGTACTGCCCGAAAAAACGAAAGGTTGCAAGATCAGATCAATTTTGAGGAATAGCTGATTAGCTTAAATATCCAGAAATATACATTTATATTGAAAAAACTGTACATAACACTTTAAAGGCGTTTTCTAGAAAACTACATTTTGCAGCTGGCGACTGTCATATCTCAGTAAATTTTTAACGAATCTTAATGTTTTTAATTAAATTGTCAATGCAATGGATAATCACATAGATAGCTTATAAATTGGATTTTTTATCGACAAAAAAGCGAAGAAAATTTTCAGTTAACACGACACTAAATTTTTCAAACGCCGCCATTTGTTTTATTTTTTATTCAATTTCGATAACAGTAGTCTATTCCATAACCACAATAAACAATAAAATTTTTGAATAGAATAGAAGAGTCGCCAGCGGTGTTCCTGTTTCGTGCATTTACCTTGTAAAGTCAAACAACTTTTTCTTTACTTTAAGGCACTAAAACAATTTTAGCTATAAAATTGATCACCATACCATTAAAAGTATATAGGCAAATCGGATAAATAAACAAGAAAGGAAAGCTAACTTCGGGCGGAGCCGAAGTTGATATACCCTTGCAGAATACTCTGTAAATTATATTCTCCAAAATTATTCATATGATGCATTCTTAATACTCATAAAAAATCCCAACTTCCTAACTTTAAAAACACCAAAGTTATAGCATTTCCAATCGTTCTGTTATATGGCAGCTATAAGATATAGTAGGCCGATCCTCATGAACTTTGGTAGGTCGGATTGATTGGCCAAAAACAAAACCCATAGAAAATCCCATCTTCCTAACTTAACAAACACCAAAGTTATGGCATTTCAGATCAATCAGTTATATGGCGGCTATAGGATATAGTCGGCCGATCCTTATGAAATTTGGTAGGTCGGATTGATTGGCCAAATATAAAACCCATAGAAAATTCAAACTTCCTAACTTTACAAACATTAAAGTTATGGCATTTCCGATCAATCAGTTATATGGCAGCTATAGGATATAGTTCCGACATATATACTGCGTGCAAAGGAAAGAAGGCTGTGTGCAAAGTTTCAACTCGATAGCTTTAAAATTGAGAGACTAGTTTGCGTAGAAACAGACAGACGGACATGGCTATATCAACTCAGGAGGTGATCCTGATCAAGAATATATATACTTTATAGGGTCGGAGATGTCTCCTTCACTGCGTTGCACACTTTTGACCAAAATTATAATACCCTCTGCAAGGGTATAAAAAAAAAAACGTGGCCTAATCGCTAGTTTTAAACGAGGACGGAAGCTAACTTCGGAAGGCCGAAGTTTTAATACCCTTGCAGACTTTGCCGAAATTGCTAGAAATGAAAAAGTAGCGAATGGAATATGGTATATTGTTCCTATTGGAGCTATAGGATATAGACGTCCGATAGGCACACGCTTTTACCCTAATCAAGGTATGCATAAAAAATACGATTTGAAAAAATTCATGTCAATAGCTTATATACTGCGCGAAATATCTTAAAAATCATTAAATTTTAACCGATTTTACCCTATTGTTCCTATGGAAGCTATAGGATATAGCTCCGATCGTCACGCGCTTTTACCCTAATCAAGGTATGCAAAAAAAAAAAATATTTAAAAAAATATAAAAAAATTTTTTAAAAAAAAAAAAAAAAAAAAAAAAAAAAAAAAAAAAAAAAAAAAATAAAATTTTTTTTTAAAAAAAGAAAAAAAAAAAAAAAACCTAAAAACAAAAAACAAAAAAAAAAAAAAAAAAAAAAAAAAAAAAAAAAAAAAAAAAAAAAATTTAATTTAAATAAAAAAAAAAAAAAAAAAAAAAAATAAAATTAAAAAAATATAATAATAAAAAAAAAAAAAAAAAAAAAAAAAAAAAAAAAAAAAAAAAAAAAATTTAGGGGAAAAAAAAAAAAAAAAAAAAAAAAAAAAAAAAAAAAAAAAAAAAAAAAAAAAAAAAGAGACGTCCGATCAAAATTATAATACCCAAGGGTATAAAAAATAGTTAATTAAAATCCAAGTGCGCCAATCATTTAGTTCAGGGAAATTTGGTCCATTTATTGGTTTTTTATTTTTAATAAATTATTTATAAATGATAAATTAATAAAGTCGCTTGTACTTAACAGTAAATTAATGATTATATCTAAAGATATTTTTATTCATTAATATATGTATCAGCATATTAGATAAAGAAAAATATCCTTTAGGTTCAACATGCTTGCTGAGCCAATAATTAAGTTCGTCACTGTACATGCCGCTGACATAATCAAACATAATTCATTTCCAATTAGTATCGAAGGCGCATAGAACACAAAAGAACACATTTCGACCACTAATAACATATAAACAAAAAACAAGTTTGATAATGATGTGATGCAACTGCTAATAGATCAGTTCAGCATGAGCTGGCAAAATATTTAATATGTTACTTTATTATAATTTAGATTTTTTAATTCTATCGATAAAAAGTTATTAAAATTCGCATACGTGACAGTTCGGTCACTTTATGTTGTTGTCAAACATGATCACTCTGCGAAGCAAAAGATGACGATTGAGGAAGTTTTAAGTTATACAGTGGCTCACAGCTTATTTGAGTCCATTAATAACGAAATAGTTTCAAGTACTAGCAGGATAATGACCCCAAGGACAAAGCCTCAATTGTGCGGTATAGGCTGGTCTAAATTTGTCCTCATATGGTAACTGCACAGATACCAGATATGAATGTGATTCAGAATTTGCGGTCTTTGCTGGATAATAACATATTACCAGCAAAAAAAAGGGTCTTTTAGATCAGTGGTCCAAAATAGGACCAGAAACAACCAAAAAAATTGATGGGTTCAAATTCAATCCCATCTCGACTGAATGCTGTCATTAATGTAAAGGGCTATCATACCAAATATTAAAAATATTTTAAAAAAATGTATATTACTAATTTTAAGACAAACGTGCTGTAAGCTAATTGAATTGGTAAAATTTTGTTTTTTTTTTATTCAACTCTTAAGAATTGTGTGTATGAAATAAACGATGTTCCTTTATTAAACTAATATATTATTTTATTTGTAACCGTTAAAATATTTAAGATAGCGCTTTTCCTAGATCAAATATGCTGTGAGCCACTGTAGGCTTTTATACTAATCGAGTAACTAACACAGGCATACAGATTTGGACTTGCTTGGTGATGCTGATCAGAATGTATGTACATATGTATGTTTATACTTTATTGGGTCAAAAATATCTCCGGCTTTCTGTAAGCAAACATTTAACATTTTTAAAAATACCTTGCTTTATAATATTAGCCTATACATATATAATTTCAAAAAGGTATACAAAATAATTTATTTATTTTTAGTACTTACATACACAATATTGACAATCGTTAACTAACTTCGTCGTATATGTACAAGATAGGCACAGCATATTAAACTTCGAAGAAGACTCTGCATTTAATATTTTATTTACATACAAGTATTTTCCCTACAGGTATGTATGTAAGAATTGAATTTACATATATGTAAAAGGAGCTCCCTGTATAAAATCGAAAAATTTCGTTTAAGAAATTCAATTTATTTTTAAAGAATTAAAATACAATGAATTTTACATACATATGTATATAGTATTAACATAAATAACGATGTATGTATACTTTAGCCTTAAGTATTTTGCAATAGTTATTTTTCGTTTAAAAAATTTATTTCAGCCTAATGGAAATAACTTAAAATATTTGTATAACCCCCAAAACAAAGCACTTTAGTAATTGCTAATTAGTTAACTTACATTACTTCTTTCTTGTTGATATTCCTAGAATAAAAACAAACAACTCATAAAGAAAAATATCACTGAGGAAAGTTGGAATCACGAAACGTACATCAATACTGTCGCGATATGTAACGATTTTCGTTTAATAGCCTGTTCTCAAAGTGCCCCATTCATAATTAATTTGTCGGCTGGTCCATAAAGTCCAAATCCCAAAAATTAGTAATAGTTCATAAAAATGTGCCAGGCGGTCAATAAACTCTATTAAACTTTTTTAAAATTTTGTTTTTCTGGACTCGGACATATAGATCTTTGGCGCAAAAAGCATTTATGACTCCTACGAGAAGCACAGCTGAACGCATATTTACAAGGAAATCTAGCAGGACTTAATGCCTTAAGCCTAGTACTCAGATCGACGAAAACCGTACGCCACTAATGAGACAGAGCGAGAGGCAAACAGCTGGCGTTCACTTTTCGTTGGGTACTCAGATCGACGAAAAAAATAACAGAAAATTTCATAGCGTTACCAGTCTGCTGAAATGAACTTTGGGTGAACCCGAGCGAAAAGAATTAAAAATTTAATCTTTTGACGTGCGCTTCTTACTGAACATTTTAATAAATGGAAGAACAAAATCAAAAAACCCGCAAAAGTTGATTACAGGAGTTGCAAAGGTATTTGATAATATCTTTTACGCCAGCATACTCGTTTGTCGATCTGAGTGGTCACAAATTATTCATCAAAGGGAAGATGGATATTCAAACTTTATCTAACAAATACCAGCTCTAGTTAGGATAATTTTCCATAGTTGTCGTTGTCACCCAATATTTCTAATGCCATTGTTGGTACACCAGAATAGGTGTGAACAAACACGTTTGTGTGTTTTTGCTTAAAAAATGTTCCGCGCATAGCAAGACCCGTTGGTTGTGTTCTCTTTGGTTTAGTGTTTTGCCGACTACTTTGTCAAACGACTTTTGACATGTGTCTTTATAAAAACAATTTTTGAGTTGTAAAACTGAGTTCATAATAATAAAAAATATGTACATAAGGGCAGTCTGAATTTGTTTGACAATTTTAAGGCCCTCACCCGCTTATATTACGCGGCATATTGCATTTAAGACATAGCATACCATTTTTTTCAAAAATTTTTCGTCATTGTTGACTGCTTTTTTAGATGGTGAATTGTGGTCTAACAAGTTTCAAAAAACGCAGCCGTTCTGGTCGGAAGTGTTTTGTGGTACTTGCTTATTATACCCGAAGTACACTGCAGTGAAACAGTTTGACGCTGGGATGCGCAGTCTGGGATTTGGTTATGGGTAGCACATCCTAGTGGAACGCTTGTGACTTTTGGAAGATGATAAACTCGTTTTACCACTGAGCAACCATAACACATCCAAAAAAACCGACAACACTCAACACTGGCAGGATCAGATTTTTTAGAACAGAGTCTTTCAACTCTATCAAACGACATGGCTGAATGGGCGAGCACTAACTTCCTTAATAGTTACTTTCTTGACATGTAAATTAAATTGCTTCGCGACAAAAATTTGGGTTTGCACAGGAAAACCATTGACTAATAACGCATAGAAACATGCGTCTAGAAACGTCAATTAAGGGGACCCCCCATTCTCGATTTCAAATTTTGACGATTTTCAATGGGCTGGTAAATGTATATATATTTTTTTTTAGGCTTGTAACTTTGCATCCATTTATTTGAAGATTTAAAAAATAAGAAACAAATTTAACATCATTTTTTTTCCTGTTGTTTTTTGTCATTAAAGCCTAGTACTCAGATCGACGAAAACTGTACGCCAGTCATGAGAGAGAGCGAGAGGCAAACAGCTGGCGTTCATTTTTCGTCAGGATTTTTTTTCACCACCTGAAATAAACTTTTGGTGAATGCTAGCAAAAAGATTAAAAAATTGAATCTTTTGGCGTGCGCATCTCACTGAACATTTTAAAAAATGGAGGGAAAAAATCAAAAATCCGCAAAAGTCGATTGCAGGAGTTTACATGTGAGGACAAATTAACATTAATACTATTTGGTGTGACTCTCTGTCAGAGCAAAGTGTTTCTTAGGTCAAAAATTTACGAAAAAACACAATAAAAGTGCAGCTATGAACTTTATCTTTTAAAGGCTCATTCCCGCAAATACGATATTTGAATTTTAACTGCTTGTCAACAAACCCAGCTGACTGACAGTACGACAGTAGCACACTTAATTTTTTATGAGCTCTCGAAATTTTGGTCACACTGGAAAGATTAAAGTTTTTACGCTTGCGTACTCGTTCGTCGATCCGAGTACTAGGCTTAAACAAAAGACTTCAATGCCATGAACTAGGATTATCAAATTCACAGAAAAATTAACAAAATGGCAGACCTTTGAACATTTTTTTTTGAAAATCGCCTTCTTTTCAGCCACAAATCAAGTTGAAAAGTAAAAAAGATCATATTTTATTTATCCTAGTTCATGCTATAACTATATATGTATAGAATAACGTATTCAAATTTGGAACCTGTTGGATTAATAGTTTTTGAGTAACCTCATGCGCCAGTCGTAAAAATACTGTTTCGAGAAAAACGTGTTTAAAGTTTTGAGAAGCTTTCGCCGTCGCCTGACGCTTCCACCATAAATCGGCTATATCTTCAAAAATTTTTTAAATGTTCACTTGAAATTTTAAAGCAACATTCTTGAATAGTTATAGGTTCGACTGAAATAAAAAAAAATCGGTTTTTTGAAACCGAGAATGAGGGGGTCCCCTTAAGGAATAATTGGTACATTTCTGGTAAAGCAAAACTATATGGGTTTACGTTATTTTCACACGGCCTAAATATCCTATTACCCTCTTCCGTTCAAAACGGTTGGGATTATTGACAATTGTAAAACTCCGATTCCCGCATAGCAGATCCACCTGCTACCATCCGATAACAGCTGATCTGAAAAGCTGTAGCTAATCAAAACATAAGCAAACATTGTTGATGTGGATTCTGCGAGACTAAATTGAACAATTTACCAAAGATATTGGCTGTTGTACAATTGCAAAAGTTGCTTCAGCTTTTATTAGCAGCCAATTAAGAGGATTGGAATAACGACGAGTTAGAGCTGTACGAAAGCATTTTTACTCCAAAAAAGCAAATGCCAGGATCAGAGGCAGTATTCGCTCTCGTAAGATGCCTTACTCTATGAGCTCAACCAACTTCTGAACGTATTGTATTTAAAATTTACAGATACAGATTTACCTATGTTAACATCGGCTCTGCAGGGCGCTGCAACGACTCCACTATTTTCCAAAAGTCCAGCTTGGCAAGGAAAATTGTGTCTTTTCAGTTCTTTAAGGAAAAAACAAGGGAAATTTGTGGCTTACATGTTCAGGTGCTGCTTATTGGCGCTCTTCCTTTTGATTTTCCCAAACGCCGATAAAGCTTTCCCAATTTTACACAACTGCATCTGAAGGACTGCGAAAATTAAATTACAATCTGTCTAATCTGTAGTAAAAAATGCATTTTGCCATTTAAAAGCATTCTACAAAACATTTTAGATGAGAACAACAGCGCTATAAATGATACTTGGCAACAGTCTGCAAGGAAAATCGGACTAATATGTCAGCAGATTTTAGCGAGCCTACAGACAAAATAAGAACAGCTATTGCCCAATATTATCTAAATGGTTTGTTTTTTGTTTCATTATAAATTTATATGTTATTTGTAGTATCGGCCTCTGATTCCGAGTCTGTCAAGAAGTCTTCCTGTCGTCCTTTTCTGATGTTTATCCTGTCTGTGTCCCAATCGACATGGGGTCTGCTGACTTAGAAGCCGGCTTGTCTGTTGACAGGTTTCTCCCGGCTCCTTGAGTTGACCCCTGGGGTACGCCCTGTAGACATTCACTACAGTTTGGAGACGTAATAGTACACACGAATAAAACCTTAGTATGAAAACGCCTTATAGTTTTCAAATCAAAGTTCGTTAGCGCGATAGGTAGACGAGGTACCCGACTCACCCAGCCTGCCCAAGGAATCTGAGACCAAGCCGCCCGCCATGAACGGAGAGTCTCTTGGCGTATGACCTGTTTTTATTTCTACATTTTGGATAAAATTGCAAGAACTGGCAAAATACCGAGTACTGAGCAATACCAGTTGACTCCCTCGCACAACGATCAGTTCTGTTGCCATTAAATTGTCTGTTGGGGGCTATGGGCATGCTTACCGTGGCTTTCTCGGAAATAATGTTGGTGTTCTACAGTTGCCTATTGTGTCGCGGTTTTCAGGCATCATTTTTTTCTGGGGTTGTCTTGACTGTCCAAAAACAGTTAAATGCAGTGATATGTGCAATTGGGCTATTGCTTACGAAATGCCATGACCTCCGCTTGGATCGCGCTACAATGGTCTGGTAGACGGTACAATATTTGAATTTGGTGGATAAAACTCCGTGTCCTCTTTTCATGTTAACCTTGGATCCGTCCTTATAGATATTGATGTGAAAAATATGGCTTGGTAAAATTCATAAAGGAAGTGACATAGTGTGTTTAACAGGGTCTGTTGTTCATTGGGATGGATGAGTAGTTGCTGTGGCGTACCCATTACCAAGCAGATCAAATGGGTCTCGTTTCAAAATGTGGGCTCCAGTAAGGGTTGTGCGAAGTGCACAATTGAATTATAGTACTCCTTTGAATCTATTGCAGCTTGTATTGGTTTTTTTTTCTTTGGTGGGGTGATCATCTTGTCGATGATCGCGTGCAGAATAATTGGTATTACTAATGCTTAGTATAGCCAGTAGATAATGATGGGGAGAATCCCCATTAATTTTGACGCTTATAAAATGCGGCCGTTTGTCAAGTATGACGCATTGGTAATTAGCTTAGTCGCTAACGATTGATTTATTGTTTGATTAATGGATAGATTTTTTGATTGATTTAGTGAGTGATTTATTGATTTATTGATTTATTGATTTATTTTATTTTTAATATTTTTATTTACGTTGGTTTTGGTATCGACCTTGTTCAACAATTATTGTAGTGTTATTAAATTACTCGAGGTCATACGTTGGGTTTATTTTAATTTCTTCTATAACACAACGATTTATTCCACTTAACTTTCAACTCTCTTACACTCCCTGGGAGTGAACCCGACTATGATAGGACTAGCTAGTTTGGTGTGCACGTCACCTCAGACTCATCAGCTATCTACGGGGATGGAAGCAGAGCATCAGAAACTCCTTAATGTTACGATCAGAGAAGCTTATTTTTGGCAATTGTGAGTTGCCAAAGTTCATTGGCATTAACATAGGTGGAGTTCTGTGGTTAAAGCGTGTGTGAAAGTTTTCTGTGTTTTGTTTTTTTTTTTTTTGGATTAATCGATTAACCAACTAAATGGTTATAATACGATGGGAATAATAAAGAACAAATAACGTGAAAACATAACAGAAGTTATTAACAAATTTTATAACAAATTAACAGTAAATGGTTAATGCTTAAGGACTTGAGTCATCCTCTTGTCCAGAGATCGGCGGGGTGTCTTCGCTTCAGTCGGTTTATCTGTTCCCTGACAGAAGGCATGTGGAGGTCATTTCTTTTCAGTTTTGGACTCTTTGAACTTTAGCCACTTTAGAGTCTGAAGCCTTGCCCCATAATTGGATGCAGTAGGTCATTGAGGGCACCACAATTGATTTATAGAGCACTTTGTTGCCAAGGCTGAGCTTGCTCGTAGGCTTAAGCATCCAATTCAGCTTCCTGAGTTTAGTGCGACAGGTGGCTGCAATTTTTTGGATGTGCCCTTTCCAGGTGAGCCGCAGGTCCAGGATCAGACCCAAGTACTGCGCCTGGGGTGATTGCGGGATGGTGATATGGTGTAGCTCAACTTAGGAAGCACCTTTCCTCTAAGAGTAAAATTGCAATGTTGCGACTTTCTTCCATTAATAGCAATATTTCACCTGTTTGTCCACATGCCGTACAGATCCAGGAAGTCCTGGGTGATCCTTGATGCCTCGACTCGGCAGGAGGAGTTCACAAGAAAGGCAGTGTCGTCAGCGTAGGTGGCCAGAAGTGTGCCCGGTGTCCTATGATGATGCCTAAAACCAAACTGGTGGTCGGGAATGGCGTCCTGCTCGTTACTTACGCCCATAATTCTACTAAGAAATATCCTCTCGAATATTTTAGAGAAAGTGGGCAGTAAGCTTATCGGTCGGTATGACTCGACAAGGTTCTCCGGTTTTCCTGGCTTTGGTATCATCGTTATCACAGCACACTTCCATTGGGATGGAAACTGGTGGATACGTAGCATTGAATTATAGAGGAGAACAAGGAGCAGGATTCCCTTTTTAGGCAAAGCCTTGGCAATTCTGCTATCAATGCCATCAAAACCAGGCGCCTTACTGGGATGTAACTTTCGAATATGAAGGCAGACTTCTGGGCTAACATGTTGGATCGGTAGTGCGTCCGGGGAAGGAGCATTAAGAAAGGCCAGTGTTGCTTCAACATCCTCGGGAGTCGCGAGGTCAAAAGGCTGAAAGCGTTTCTCTAGTTCGTCCGCAAAAGCTAGAGAAATCTCTGAGTCAGATCTGCACCATGTGTCGTCAGTTTTTTTTATGGGGATCTTTCGAAGAGGCTGTCGTTTCATATACCGTGTACATTTCCATCGGCACGACGATATGAACTTTTGTCGACTGGATCTTGAGATCTCATATATCTGCGACGTAGGGATCTTTTTAACCTTACAGTTCCATTTCCTCAGGTTTTAAAAGAGCCTGAGGTGGGTTGGAAGGGTTTGGGACTTGTCCACAGGTTGAGGACTCGGCAGCGATATGAATATTCCGGACAAACATCTCCACAGCGTCGTTGATGTCCTCAGGAGAACTTAACACCATATTGAGGTTAACAAGCCGGTTGACTGCTGCTTGAAAGCGAGGAAGGCTCGCATTTCTAGGAAGGATGCGAGGCCTGGAGCAAATTTTTTGCGCAGCGACTCTGAATTTGATGATCAATGGGATGTGATCAGAGCTAAGCTCAAGACTTTCTGTAATGGAAAGACACTCAGACCGTATCCCGCCGTATACAGCAAAGTCAATGGCTGTTGGCGTTCTTCGGCTATATGGATAGGTCTTCCGGTTGCAAGGACAAGGTTGAATAAGGTCTGCGAGAGCTCTTCCGCGGGTGGTTGAGTCCTTACAAACGGTGGTGAGCTTTCCAGTCCCCTGTGATTATGAAATTTGATCCCAGATCGTCAAAGAGCTTTTCAAAGTCGTCAGCAGAACATTGAAAGTTTGGTGGACAATAGATAGACGCAATAGCTGTCTCACCAAGGCCGGTTTTGACTTTGACTGAGACACATTGAACATTTTGACTTTGTAGACTATAAAACTGGTAACATTGTAGACAGGATTTTATTATAATTGCAGAGCCACCGCGTTTTCTATCGGCAGGATGAGTTGCTTGATCGTACCCGTGCAATTTGTACTATGACCTTGAGCAAAAGTGTGTTTCACTAACCAGCATAATATCAATATTATGACTATGAACAAAGAGCTCCAGCTCAAGGCCTTTGTTGGCAAGTCCGTCGGCGTTCCACACACCAATGTTAAGGCCGATTTGACTCATGGTTGTTTTACATTAATTGGGAGAGATCCAGCTAATGATTGAGCTGTTCCTGGAGTATTTTGGGGTAACAGTCTTGTGACAAGTCCCATCATCGACACCATCATTTGGAATAACTTGTCGATCTGAGCAACAAGAACCGACATTCTTTCGTTAGATTGCAGGAACATTTGCTCTTGACGCTGCCATTGCTGGTCGTTGATCAATTGCTGCGGGTTGCGTCGGTGTTGTTGACGGAGAGACTGCTGCTGGTGATTCGGCTGTTGTTGTTGTTGAGGAGCCAGTTGTTGCTGTGATGGCTGCTGCTGCTGTCGAGACGGTGCTTTTTGATGCTGACTCTGCATCCTGTTGTTGCTGCTCAGTGGAGGAAACTGTTGACTCTGAGCGAGAGTCATAGGAACTTGTTGGAGCTGGGGACTGCTAACTTGACCACGGACAGCGTTAGCATAGGATATTGGATTGGCAGAGTTTGACCGACCATTTTTAGGAGTTAGCTGTTTGGGAACGGTGCTGCGATGGGATGTGACATTTTTCCGTCGATTAGCAATCTGCTGATATACGACACAGCCTTTATAGCTAGCTGTATGGTTTCCGCCACATTTGACAAGGTGAATATCTTTTAAGCAGGCCTCCACACCGTGTTGCAGGCCACATCTGACGCAGTTGAAGAGTTTTTGGCAATGATTTTTTGTGTGTTCAAATGCTTGGCACCGGTGACATTGAACGACATTATCCTTTTTGTAGGGGAGTTCAACTTGAACCCTTTGCCGACAAAGTGTCTTAATCTCATGGATGTCTTTGTTATTTGCCGCCGGTTCTTGTTCAACAAAAACCAGGTTGACGAACTTGGTTTTGTCAAAGCGGCTTCTAGGTCTATTGACAAATCGAACCGTGTGTCAAGCCGAAATAATACTTTCGTTAATATTTTCATCCGGGACGGAAGAATGGACACCACGGATGACTACACGATAGGATCTATCTTTTTTCAACTGCCAGGAATGGTATGCCACTTTTTTAAGGGTAAGGGATTTTGGTATAGCTCTGTATGCATCTGAATCTGCAGCTATAATGGAAACAGAGTTGTTGGAATGGCATTTGAGGGAGTATTTGGAAGGGTCAACGATCTTGTCTGTGGATCTAATAAGTCCGTTCAGGTTCTCACAATGATCAACCACAATTGGGGGTGGTTTGTGGGAGGGAATTTGTTCCTGGCTGCCAGGTGGACGGCTGAGATTCTTATTGCTATTTCCGGTATTGTTGCCAACTTTGGTGTGGACAACGTTGTTGTTGCTAGGGTTGTTGGTAAAGCTGTTGCCGTTGTTGATGTTGCTGCTGACCTGTCTTAAGCCGGTGGAAGTACTGGCTTTTTCAGAATCATTGGGGCTGACCGTATGAGGAACTTGGACATGTCCTATGTCTATGTCCATGTCGGACAGTTCTGAGAATCGGTTGTCCAAAACATTCGTTTTTGGGGAATTGAAATTTTGCAGAATTCTCAAACCCTCCAAGAGGCGAATAAAATTCAAATTTATTTTTTTTCTTTTATTGGGAGAAAGTTATTTAGATAAAAATAAAATTCGAATTTGAATTTGGACAAACTAGCGGAGTTTTGCACTTGCTTTGGGTTTCTGTTCCACTTGTTCTCACGAGAAGCACAACTAGATGAGCGTAGGGGCACTGACACCGCGACTTTAGAAGTCGGATTCACAAAAGATATGAATTTTGCCACGGAGGTGGACTAGTCCATAGACTCTTCACAATGAAATTCGCAGCGATGGATAAACGCGTCTGCACTCCACGCTTTCGTGGATGATTAAAGTTTTTTCTGTTGAAAAACCCATGGTTTTTTCGATATGCAGACTGGGGAATACAACAAATAGTTAAAGATTGTTTAATTGCTGAATTTTGGGGTTTTGGTATCGACCATGTTCAACAATAATTGTAGTATTATTGAATTACTCGAGGTCATACGTTGGTTATATTTTAATTTCTTCTATAACACAACGATTTATTCCACTTAACTTTCATCACACTTAAACTTTCTGGGGAGTGAACCCCACCATGATAGGACTAGGTAGCTTTGTATTTACAAAAAAATAAATTAACATGGGTTAATTATGGCTCTTCAACCGGCACAGCCGAGGCCATTTTAAGGGATTATGAGGTTATCAGGGACCGACCTCTCTACCGATCAATAGTCCTTATTTCTTACAACGTGTCTGGTGATGATTAATTCGGTATCAAACTTATTCTCACGCTTCATGACGCCGATAAGCGCGACGTACACTATTGTTGGCTCCACCACGGTTGTTACCTTTATAACTTCCACGATTTCTATTATAATTGTTGGTTGAGTAATTATAGTTTCTGTTAAAGGGGGATATAGTTTATTCGCTGCAATATTTCCATGAGATAATACAACATTTAAACAATATGTGTGAAAATTTGCTTTCAAAAATATTGAAAAGTAAGTGAGATATAGACCATCTCCGGCGGAACCTCGAAAAATGGTTTTTGAGGTGTACATCGTAACAGGTCACAGAATTATCTGAATTGAAAAAATCAAATTGCATTATTTAAAGTACAAATTTTGCCAGGTAACGCTGCCGAGCTTTTATTTTTTAGTTTTTAAAGGCTCTTGAAAGTCAAAAACCTCGATTTTCGACCCAAATCCGAATTAATCTGTTTTTTCAAAAAAAAATAAAAAAATTCGACAGCGAAACGTGAGTAATTTAGTAAAAAAAAGTACTGTGCAAAATTTTAAAACGACTCGTCCAGTAGATTTTGCAGTAGATTGTACACCGACCTTGATAATGGCAACTTTTCAGGAGATTGTTTTAAAGTTTTGGACAGCCAAAAATGGAATATAAATCACGTTAACTTAACTACGTTCAACTGCCTATAGCTTTGGAAGGTTCTGGTAGAATGTTTAAGTCGCGATGTATACTACTGGCTTTAAGCTTTAGGTGTGTTCTTTCGGCTTAAATGTGCCGGCGCCATGTGAGTCTTCTGTCGAGATGTACTCCTTGATATGTCACTTCGTTTGCTTGCGGGAGTAGAGTATGGTTTACCATGAGCGGCGGGCAGTTTTGCCTGTTCAGGGTGAACGTAACGTGCTTGCATTTTTGTTCGTTCACTTTAATTCGCCAATCTGATAGCCAATTTTCAACATCGACCAGATGAAGAGCTAGCTGCGCAGTTGCTTGAATCGGGCATTTTGAGCGGCTAAGAATAGCTCTATAATCAGCAAACGTAGATGATTTTAGTCGTGTGCTTGTCGGAATGTCTGCTGTGTAGAGGACATATCAGGTTGTCAAATATCTTCCTTCCGCTTTTTTTGGTTTTTGAATTTGGCGGCTTTCTGCAAAGCGCTACATATCGGAATCGGGCAACGCTATATATACATTGAAAGGGTTGACATAACCTACAAAACGACGCTATTCATAACAAGTTTGGCTATTGCGTTGAAAGTTATACATGTGTAAACATGCAGTTCGATAACGCCGAACTTCGCGCTGTTTTAAAGTTTTCCTTCGTAAAAGGTAAATCCGACATATTGCCCGGACAAAGCGTCAAGTGACTACCACCTGTTCCTGTCCATGGCGAATGCCCTTACTGCTAAGTTGGGCTCAAAAGAGGGTTGTGAAAAGTGGCTGTCACAGTTTTTCGCAAATAAGGAGGGAAGTTTCTACGAGGTTGTAGTTATGAAGTTGTCGTCTAAAATTTTCTGTCGTAAAGGTAAGACTCTACAAGCTTGTGGTTGTTGTTTGGGAGCATTGTTTTGATCTTGTACACTAGACAATCTAGCCAAACTCTATCAAATGCTTGAGAGAGATCTAAAAATATGGCAGTACAGTACTCTCGTTTTTCGAACGCGTTCCGAATTTCTGATGTTATCCGGTTACCTGCTCAATTGTTCCGTACTTTTAAGGAAACCCAAATTGATGAATTCTTAGTTGTGTTTATCGGTAATAGGCTTTTGGTTATACGACGTGGTTGTGTGGTCTTTTTTTTTTTTTCGACTTTCATCTCACTGAAGTGGCCGTTTTGGGATGGCATAAAGCTGGGTGATGTCAACGCTGGGTCAATTCATTTTGGGGGTTAGGGGGTTTTTATTTTTGATGTTGTTAACGATTTCGTTTGGGCGAAACTCAATTGGCTCATGTTGAAGCTGAGGCTCATATGGTAAAGTCGGCAAAGTGAACGCACTAGTGGCAGGATTTGGTTGGAAGACATTTTTAAGGTGGTTGAGGATGAGGATGAGGACTTAGCTCAATGTGTGAGCTAATGTATTTCTTGTACTTAACCCAATTGGTTTTCCGAGATGTCAATTTAAACGATTGCTCCAATGCGCCTGGATGTCGGAGTAGAATAAACAGGACAGGCGAGTAATCCGATGAAAGATCCGAGAGGCATTCGGCGCTTATCAGATTTTTAGAAATGTTTCTGGTAATTGCAAAGTCTATTAAATCGGGTAGTTTCCTTGTGTCTGCGGCCAGTATGTTGGTCTGCCAGGAGAAACATAGTCCAGCTTGTTCTTGGCTTTTTTAACTGCATTATAGAGCTGTTTTCCTTTTGGAGTCACGAGACGTGATCCCCAGTGTGTGTGCTTGGCATTGTAGTCCCCTGCTGCTATGAAGTGGTCTCCTAGTGAGTTGAAAAACTGCATAAACTCATCTTCAGTTATAGTGAAGCGAACTGGGCAAGATACGGCGGCTAGTGTAAGTTGGTTGCCAGTATTTATTTGTATATTTATAGATGTGGCCTGTAGGTAATTTTTAGCAAATTTGTTATGATAGTGGTGCTTAATACGGCTTCTGATTAGAATTCCTGTCCAACCATGTGCTTTACCATCTGGATGATGTGTTCCGGAGAATGAATTACCTCGTAGTTAAAAATTGTATTTGTTTGTAAGGTGTGTTTCTGAAAGCAGCATTACGTCGATATGGTTGTCGAGTAGGAATTGAGCTAACTCAAGTTTATGCTGCGAGACGCCGTTAGCGTTCCACGTAGATATCCTTAGGGAAGTCTTTATTTGGATTGTTGTGAAACCAGCATTTGAATCAATAGATTTTGGTTTCGCATTAAATCTTGCATAGTTGTGGGCATAAGCGACATAAACTTCGTAAGGCTTTGTTTCAGGCTGTATATCATATCTTCAAAGTTGCTTTTTTACTGCTCCGGGAATTGTTGCTGCTGTGCCGAGTTCGGTTCTTGGTATGCTGATTGCAGAAATGAACTTTTTGAGACAGGGTTAGCCAGTCCTGATTTTAAAGCGCTTGCGTAAATCACATTTTATCAGAGTTTATGGGTCTTAGTGAGGATCTGGCTGCAGTCGAGAAGAAGACTTCAGGGTTCGATCTGGAAGCTGTCATCTGTTTAGTTTTGGGTGCGGGCGGCAGTTCCTCTCTGGTGGTTATAAACAGGGCAGCCTCTGTAGTTAGCAGTGTGATTGCCACCGCAGTTGCCGCACTTTTTCGAGTCGCAGTCATCTTTGCTCACTGGGTAGTGTGCGGAGTCATGAAGATCTCACAAACTACAGACACCGTGCGCAGTTTACAGTATGACCTTGTATGGCCATATTCTTGGCAATTCGCACATTGCACCGGGCCATTGCGTTTGTGCGGTTCCTCAACTGTAATTCTACGGTGCAGCAGGAACTGAAGATTGTAAATGGTGTGCATTCGTATTTCTTTAGGGGCTTATTTTCTGGTTCAAGCTCAACATTAAAGAGTGGCTGCGGCTTTCTATCCCTGTTAAGGATGTTGAAGACTGTCTTAGAGTTAAGAATTTCTGATGTTATCCGGTTACCTGCTCAATTGTTCCGTACTTTTAAGGAAACCCAAATTGATGGGACGGAATTCCTTCCTGGATTCTTAGGTATGTGTTTATCGGAGTCAATAGGCTTATTGGTCTATACGACGTGGGAATTGTGTGGTCTTTTCCCGGCGTTGCTATCATTATTATAATCGACTTTTTCCATCTCACTGGAAAGTGGCCAAGTTTTGGGATGGCATTCAAAAGCTGGGTGATAGTGCAAACGGCGCAATATGGGAGCTCAATGATCATTTTGGGAGTTATGAGGTCGCAGCCCGGGGATTTTTCGGATTCAACTGATTTTTGATGTTGTTAACGATTTCGTTTGGGAGAAACTCAATTGGCTCATGTTGAAGCTGAGGCTCATATGGTAAAGTCGGCAAAGTGAACGCACTAGTGGCAGGATTTGGTTGGAAGACATTTTTAAGGTGGTTGAGGATGAGGATGAGGACTTAGCTCAATGTGTGAGCTAATGTATTTCTTGTACTTAACCCAATTGGTTTTCCGAGATGTCAATTTAAACGATTGCTCCAATGCGCCTGGATGTCGGAGTAGAATAAACAGGACAGGCGAGTAATCCGATGAAAGATCCGAGAGGCATTCGGCGCTTATCAGATTTTTAGAAATGTTTCTGGTAATTGCAAAGTCTATTAAATCGGGTAGTTTCCTTGTGTCTGCGGCCAGTATGTTGGTCTGCCAGGAACATAGTCCAGCTTGTTCTTGGCTTTTTTAACTGCATTATAGAGCTGTTTTCCTTTTGGAGTCACGAGACGTGATCCCCAGTGTGTGTGCTTGGCATTGTAGTCCCCTGCTGCTATGAAGTGGTCTCCTAGTGAGTTGAAAAACTGCATAAACTCATCTTCAGCTATAGTGAAGCGAGGGGGGCAGTATACGGCGGCTAGTGTAAGTTGGTTGCCAGTATTTATTTCTATATTTATAGATGTGGCCTGTAGGTAATTTTTAGCAAATTTGTTATGATAGTGGTGCTTAATACGGCTTCTGATTAGAATTCCTGTCCAACCATGTGCTTTACCATCTGGATGATGTGTTCCGGAGAATGAATTACCTCGTAGTTAAAAATTGTATTTGTTTGTAAGGTGTGTTTCTGAAAGCAGCATTACGTCGATATGGTTGTCGAGTAGGAATTGAGCTAACTCAAGTTTATGCTGCGAGACGCCGTTAGCGTTCCACGTAGATATCCTTAGGGAAGTCTTTATTTGGATTGTTGTGAAACCAGCATTTGAATCAATAGATTTTGGTTTCGCATTAAATCTTGCATAGTTGTGGGCATAAGCGACATAAACTTCGTAAGGCTTTGTTTCAGGCTGTATATCATATCTTCAAAGTTGCTTTTTTACTGCTCCGGGAATTGTTGCTGCTGTGCCGAGTTCGGTTCTTGGTATGCTGATTGCAGAAATGAACTTTTTGAGACAGGGTTAGCCAGTCCTGATTTTAAAGCGCTTGCGTAAATCACATTTTATCAGAGTTTATGGGTCTTAGTGAGGATCTGGCTGCAGTCGAGAAGAAGACTTCAGGGTTCGATTTGGAAGCTGTCATCTGTTTAGTTTTGGGTGCGGGCGGCAGTTCCTCTCTGGTGGTCTTATAAACAGGGCAGCCTCTGTAGTTAGCAGTGTGATTGCCACCGCAGTTGCCGCACTTTTTCGAGTCGCAGTCATCTTTGCTCACTGGGTAGTGTGCGGAGTCATCTCACAAACTACAGACACCGTGCGCAGTTTACAGTATGACCTTGTATGGCCATATTCTTGGCAATTCGCACATTGCACCGGGCCATTGCGTTTGTGCGGTTCCTCAACTGTAATTCTACGGTGCAGCAGGAACTGAAGATTGTAAATGGTGTGCATTCGTATTTCGTATTTCTTTAGGGGCTTATTTTCTGGTTCAAGCTCAACATTAAAGAGTGGCTGCGGCTTTCTATCCCTGTTAAGGATGTTGAAGACTGTCTTAGAGTTAAGTCCCTTCTCTTGAAGCGCCATTGTTATCTCTGCAGGCGTTACGTCGGACTCTATGCCCTTAAGTATGACTTGCAGGCCCGTGCTACTTTTTAGCTTTGATAAGTGTAAAAGTTCTTTTTATTCTCGGTAAGATATTTCGATAATACTCTGTAATTGTCTTCGGACTTCATTTGAACCTTTGTCTCGTAGATGTTGCCATTTACTAGAGGTATTATATGGAAATTATCCTTTCCAATAAGCAGGAACATTGGATCTTTTTTCTCGAATAAAAATAGGCGGAGGTTTTGGCTTCCTTTTCTCGACTTTAGTAGATTTTAACATAATGTTCTTAAAATGTTGTGCACTCAGAAAAAAAATGTAAATACCCCACTTAAAGCCGATGTTTTCGTTGTAATTATTGTTTTAGTGGTGTCCGCGTCTGCTTATGCCACGGGTATTGCCTTTGTATTGCCGAGACAAGCTTGCCCTCATCGGGTGTAGATTATTAATTCTATTAATTATTCATTGTTGTGAAGTTTCTAGAGAGTGGTCGGCCATAAAATTTACCTCGCCTCTGTTACCAACCTCGTACCCCTCCCCTTGGACGGCTGTTTGGCAGTTTGGAGGGCCTTGCGCTGTTCATAATAGGCCATACCTCTAGACTTTTCCTCGAACTTGCTCTTATCGGACCCCATAGAGGTTAAAATGGTAAAATCCTTCGGATTTTCGAAAGGTATTAAAACAAGCTGAACTTCGGTTAGAACAGTAGATATGTCTTCACTTCTTGGATTCCAGAATATTATTGAAGGGATTGGAGATTCTTGCCCGCGTATTGATTATGATACCCGGCTGCGTTTTGGTTGTTCAGTATTCAAATTAACTAAAATCATTGACAACCACAGCAAACACTCGGGAGTGATTCTGGTCACTTTAGATCTCTGTAATCTTCCCAGTAATTCCAATGTGTTTGGGCTCTTTACTAGGTTAAAGTTACTCTACGCATAAGAAAGGAGGAGTCCGTTGAGGAATCTTATGTTTCTCGGCAAAAAGCTGTAGTTCTGCCTTCGCTGTCTTCGAAGGCTGTTAATCATTAGAGAGGGTCAGTGGAAACCAACGTACTATCCGTGCAGGTTTCAACATAGAAGAATGTCGCTTTCTTCCATGCGTTGCAGTTTATTATTTGTTATGTTCCACGAACCGGTAAGAATGCTCCATCCTGTGGTGGGCTACTGGTAACTTGTCTCGTAATAGTAAAACTCCCCATTTTCGCCTTCCCAGTTCTGCTACGAAGTAACTGATTGAACTCCGCCAACGGGTCGGTAATAGTGTCCAAAGACCCCCCCCATAAAGCGTTTTCGATGGATTCTCCTTCCTTTTATGGGAAGGTTTTCCCGTCATAGGGATGAAGCTTTGCTGTTTAGTCACGAGCCCGACTCTAAAATTGGCGAAGCCAGTTCATGAATACATTACCGCATCGGTCAGTTAAGAGCGTATAATACCATCTTTAGCTGGGTTTTTAAAAGTCTAAGACTGTGGATGGCCCAGCTAATATTTCGTCCCTTAAAAGATAGTCTATAACGGATGTTTTTACCAAGTTAGATGATACTATAGCGAGGGTGCCTGAGGGGCATCCGGGTAGATATGCGCAGTTAGGACTTCAAGTGAATCTTCGCTGGAGGTAGTCTATGACTGGTTAGAGGGCTTAATAGAGTGTAAGTGCTTAACGGGATCTTGGGTAGTCGCTATGCCACGAAGGTATCCTCTACATCCGAGCAGTAGCGCGACATAGATTTAATTTTTGCTTTTGCTTTGAGAGGTCTGGTGACCAAAGGTACATACTGTACTTTAAATAAGTAAGTAAGTAAGCATAAGAACCAATGCAATATGATCGCACAAATATGCTTGGGAATAATATAAGCGCAGCGTCGGCATGTTTTACACAGCCGACGGCTTAAGTAAACATTCTCTCTCACGCTCACACTGTCAGCATACATATATATTCATAAGCGTATGCACAAGAACTCCGCTGCCTTGCCTGGGTAGCTACCCGACTTTTAGCTTAGCCAACTCTATGTTTAAGAAAGAACAATTATTCAATAAATAGACTCATAAATGTAGTAGGCAACCTTACGCCCGATAAACTATCGATTGTTAATGTTAAGCTATCATTAAGTATAACATAATCTTTAAGGAAGCCCAATGTTAATCATTCTTGGTATATGCATTGAACAAAGCGGACGTGTTATAATAAAAAGTGCCTAAAGTATTAAATATACCGGTCCTCTCACAAATTCAGAAGTGGGATAAATCTACGCAATGGACGATATAAACTTCAACAATTTCTCGGTTGTTCAACTAAAAAGATGGCGTTGGGAATGCCAACTCAAGGCCTTAAGGCCGAATTGATGGCTCGTCTTGGGCGTGTTCCTCCCGAGGAGCGCGGCCAGGCACCACGCGAAGACGCCAACCCAAATTCTGGAGAAGATCGACCCGTTAACGAGGATTCTGAAGAAGATCAACCCGCTAACGAAGATTCCGAAGAAGTTCAAGGCGACGCCTCCGCCCATCAACTTCAGGGCGCCGAGGGCAACGTGAACATCGCACCAGCGGCTTCTCAAAGGGTGTTCTCCCGAGATGCCCTTGAGCAACATGAACTTCTTGCCATCATAAGGCAGCTGCAGGCAGAAGTAAGTGCGCATCGCAATTTGTTGCAACAAGCGCAGACACGTGGCGCCGCACAACAACAAGCAGTTGACAATAGTGGCAACCTCGGAGACTCGAACATTCTACCGCGGACGCAAATGCATGCATCGTCTGGCAACCCTACCAGTCTGATCGTGCTACCGACCTCAGACGACAATGCATCTGGTGGCGGCATTACAAGCTCAAACGTTTTGCCAGCCCTGCAAGGCATTGCATCGAGTGGCAACAGCAGTGGTTTGGCAGTATTCGGCTCAACGAACAACAACACCGCCGTTTTCAACGCCGACGGAGCTGCCAGCCGAGCTGCATCAGCAACATCGTTATCTTTCGCCAAAGAAGCAGCCATAGACTTTGACGAAAACATGTGTGCTCGCATCTGGGTGGAGCACCTTAAGAACATTGGTCAGGTATATGTTTTGGCCGACGACTGTCTAAGGATGCTGTTCATCACCAAGCTGAAGGGAAAGTCACAGCGTTGCTTACATGCCAACCCCACTAGAATGCTGGAACCTTTCGAGAGGCTATGCGAGCAGCTGATTATGGCCTTCGGGCAAATGTCTTCAAAATCCGAGCAGCGTCGCAAGTTCGAGCAACGGAAATGGCAACAAACCGAGCGATTTGCCATGTACTTCGAAGACAAGATGATGTTGGCTCAACCCATCAACCTGGAGACAGATGAGCTTTTGGAACAAATCATCGAAGGAGTGCCATCAGCCAATTTAAGGGATCAAGCACGCATTCAACGATTCGCCAACCCGGAGCAGATGCAGCAAGCCTTCGCAAATATCTGCCTCCCGCAGATAAACGAGACCAACGCAGCGAAGAAGACATCTATGGAGGCCTCTGGAAACAACGAATTGTGCTGCAGAAACTGTAACTCCAAGGGCCATTTCGCAAAGGATTGCCGCAAGCCAAAAAGGGCTCCCGGATCTTGTTTCGCATGTGGAGAAATGGGGCACTTCGTAGGGCAATGCCCTAAGAGGAATAGCGCTAGCGACAACAACAATTATGTAAGATCTATGCAAATTTATTTCGTTTCGTTTTCTAATGTACCAATTATTGCAGAATGTCTCATAGACTCAGGCAGCGCGATTTCATTTATAAAACTTTCCAAAGTGCCATATGGAATACACATTACTAAAGTTAAGACTTCATATTTTGGTATAAATAAGAGCCAACTTAATGTAAAAGGAAAAACTTTGTGTTTTATCATGAAGAAAAGAATAAAAATTTGTTTTGATTTAATAATTGTCGCTGATGAGTCCATGACCCATGATGCAATTCTGGGAAGGGATTTCATGGATATCTTTGGTTTAAGCATTAATCTAGACACCCTTGACACTATTAAGGATAGTAGTTGTAATGTTAACAAAAATAACTCACTGTCTCACACTTGCAACTTGAACCTGTATTGTGGAACGAGGGATCAACGACATAGAATGGCTGATTTATCTGAAGATGTTTGTACGGATTGTCTAGGACATTTAACTGGAAATGAAACTGTTAAGAAGCAACTGTTAGGAAATGAAACTGTTAAGGAGCAACTGTTAGGAAATGAAACTGTTAAAGAGCAACTGTTAGGAAATGAGACTGTTAGGGAACAATTAAAGGAAGAAGATACTGTTAAGAAGCAACTCGTAGGAGAAGAGACTGTTAAGAACCAACTATTAGAAAATAAAACTTTTAAGGAGGAACTGTTAGGAATACAAACCGAAAAACTGACAAAGAGCATTTTAGCAGAAACGTTTGATGAGGATATGTTAGGCATCAACATAGTTGATGATCAATTGGTAATGAAATCGACTACGAAACCAAGTGCAGTTTTGTCAAAATGTTTAAAACGTTATACGGTACTGCAAAAAGACCAGAAATACCTTTTATCAGATGTGAAATGAAAATTAACATAGAAAAATCGAAGCCGTTTAGTTGTTAACCTAGGAGGCTATCATATAATGAAAAGGATCAGCTTCAGAAAATGTTAGACGAATACCTAGATAAAGGCATTATAAGAAATAGCGACTCGGAATATGCTTCCCCAATCGTGTTGGTAAAGAAGAAAACTGGTGATCTTAGATTGTGCATAGACTATCGCAAGCTTAATAAAGTTCTAATAAAAGACAACTATCCTCTGCCTTTAATAGATGACCTCTTGGATAAGCTAGTCAATAAAAGTTTATTTTCAAAGCTCGATCTGAAAAATGGATATTTCCACGTATTCGTGAGCAATGATTCGATAAAGTATACGTCTTTTGTGACTCCTTTAGGACAGTTTGAATTTTTGAGGATGCCCATGGGAATAAAAAATGCTTCAGCCGTTTTTCAACGCTTCGTAAACAAGATTTTTCCGATATGATCAGAGAAAATAAAGTTATTGTATATATGGAGAACATAATGGTAGCCAGCACAGATATAGAGGAACATTTAAGTACATTAAAGGAAGTATTTATACGTTTAGTTAATAATAGGTTAGAGCTGCGGGTGGATAAGTGTGAGTTTATGCAGTCAAGCATAAAATATTTAGGATTCTTCATAACTAAAGAAGGAATTAGAGCAGATGATAGAGGTCTTGACGCTATTGAAAACTTTCCGATCCCAGAAAAATTACACAACGTTCAAAGCTTTTTGGGTTTATGCTCATATTTCAGACGCTTTATAAAAGATTTTTCTATTTTAGCCAAGAAAAGATAAGGACTTTACGTTTACAGAGAAAGAGTTTAATTGTTTTTTAAACCTTAAGAAAAAACTAATCGAGTCCCCTGTCTTGGCTATTTATGATCACAAAGACGATGTCGAGTTACATTGCGATGCAAGCTCTTTAGGATTCGGTGCAGTTTTAATGCAAAAGAAAGGGGATGGAAAATTTCATCCCGTGTTCTATTTCTCAAAGCGAACAACAGAAACTGAGTCCAAGTACCACAGCTTTGAGCTAGAAACATTGGCTATCATATACGCCCTTTGCAGATTTCGAATTTACCTTCACGGAAGGCATTTTAAGATAATAACCGATTGTAATTCTTTAACCCTTACTTTAAATAGGGTCGACCTAAACCCTAGAATTGCCCGGTGGGCACTCGAACTTCAAAATTTTGATTACGAAGTAGTTCATCGATCGGGAAATAAAATGCAGCACGTAGATGCTCTAAGTAGGTGTCATATATTGATGATTGAGGCCAATAGTTTTGAAGATAATCTGTTAATCTGTCAATCAAAAGATTCAAAAATTTTACAAGTTCGAGACCAGCTAGAGAAAAATCAACTTAAAATGTTTGAAATGAGAAACGGGGTCGTGTACAGAAAATGGAACGACGACAGATTGTTATATTATGTCCCTGAAGAAATGGAGAGTCATATTTTACATAAATATCACAATGAACTTGGACACATTGGTAGAGATAAAATGTTAGACGCTATTTTAAAAACATATTGGTTTGATAAAATGAAAGAGAAGTGCAGTAGTCACATTGAAAATTGTCTAAAATGTGTTGCATTTGCACCAAAAACGGGGAAATCAGAAGGTTTTCTGCATAGTATTCCGAAAGGGGATAAGCCATTCAAGTTGCTGCATATCGATCACTACGGACCAGTGGATAAAGGAAGAGCAAATAAACACATATTTCTGATTGTAGACGGGTTTACTAAGTTCTTAAGACTGTACACAACTAAGACAACAAATACAAAAGAAGTTTTAAAAGCATTAAGCGACTACTTCAGGGCTTATAGCACACTAAAGTCGATTGTATCAGACAGAGGTAGTTGTTTTACCTCTAATGATTTCGAACAATTCTTGTCTCAGAGGAACGTAAAGCACTTGAAAATTGCAACAGGGTCTCCACAAGCCAACGGACAGGTGGAGCGTATAAACAGGAGCATTGGCCCTATGATTGCAAAACTTACAGAACCAGAAAACGGTGCACATTGGGACACAGTAATTGAGCAAGTAGAATATACCCTTAATAACACTATACATAGAAGCATTAAACAGATCCCGAGCAAGATGCTGTTTGGTGTTCAACAGAAAGGAGAGATCGTAGATTAGAGAAAAATTAGAAGAAATAAAAGATACGATTGTTACTGAAAGTTTAGAGGAAATTCGACTAAAAGCAATAGATAATCAAAATCAAGCACAGGCATACAATAAAACTTAGTTTGACAAGAAAAAGAAAAAGGCCAAGGACTACGGAAAGGGAGATTACGTCATGGTAAAAAACTTTGATAGCACAGCAGGAGTTGCGAGGAAGTTGATCCCCAAGAATAAAGGACCATATGTTATAGCCAAAGTGCTTTGGAACGACAGGTTCTTGTTGCAAGACGTTGAAGGCTTTCAAGTATCGCGAAACCTGTACAAGGGTGTCTGGAGTGCTCAAAATATAAGACCATGGATAGGAAAAAGGAAAACATTGTAAAACATAAGATTACATAACAACTTTGTATTAAGATAAGAGTATTGTAATTTGCTTTAACTTTAGTTTTAAGAATCTCAGGATCAGGGGATCCAAGTCGCAGGACGGCCGAATTGTAGTAGGCAACCTTACGCCCGATAAACTATCGATTGTTAATGTTAAGCTAACATTAAGTATAACATAATCTTTAAGGAAGCCCAATGTTAATCATTCTTGGTATATGCATTGAACAAAGCGGACGTGTTATAATAAAAAGTGCCTAAAGTATTAAATATACCGGTCCTCTCACATAAAGAAACAGACGCAAAAGTCTTTTCATTCATCCTACTTATACTACCCAAATATATAACATAACACCCTAGTAAAGGGTAAAAGTCCTTGTTCGACTCTCATATTTTCAGAGACTCTGGTATCAGCCTACCTATTTTTTAAATAGTTTACGCGCCAAGTATTATCATGCTTATTCATACGGTTTTTTTTTTTAAAGATGTGTTCGTTTCCTATATTACCACCCAGCAGATTGGACTTCTATCAATGCTTTCCCAAGATGGTGCGCATTGGCGTCAGAAACCAGGACGATATACCGTCATTGTCCCGCTTGCGGGTCTCGACAAGGCTTTCTTAAAAGACTGTGGGGTGTAGAATACTCATGGTCGTGTCTCAAGTATGAAGCTACGCTTAGCGTAAAATCTAAAGTCGTTAGGCCGTATACTCCGGAGATCAAGTGATCCTGTGTGTGGCCGATGTCTTTCTGGTCGTAGTGAAGATCAGCCAAAATACCTTGGTGAAGTTTTTTGCGATTATCAGACTTTCCATCACTGTAGTATCGGCCTTGATTCGAGTCTGTCGAAGTCTTCCTGTCGCCCTTTTATTGTTTATCCTGTCCGTGTCTCCATTGACATGGGGTCTGCTGCCTTAGAAGCCGGCTCATCTGTTGCCAGGTTTCCCCCGGCTCCTTGAGTTGACCCATGGCTTACGCCCTGTAGATATTTACTACAGCTTGGAGACGTAATAGTACACGATAGCCTTGAAAAGCTGGTCTCAGGGATAGCTTATTCGACCTGTACTTAAGGGAGTTGTCCTTTCCCCGCCCGACTACGGAATCCACGGCAGCAAAAATGTACCGAGATAGTATTTTCTAAAATATCACATTAAATACTTTTACAATTCATTGAGCAGCACTACTACGGTATTAAAACAAGCATACGATGATTTTGACAATGTACCTTGGGCATTAGCTGACGCTGTTGTGAAACTAAAACAATAAAATTACTCTGCTTCGTGAAAACCAAGGTCTTATTAGCTCACTTTCCATTATTTCAAGTGACCACGCTTTCATCACTTTAATGACAATTAGCTGAAGCATATTAATCCATAGTTCTCATTTTAACTGATACAGGCTGTACTTTGTGGGGAGTGACAAAATGCTCTAACTACTACACGAATAAAACCTTAGTACGAAAACGCCTTATAGTTTTCAAATCAAAGTTCGTTAGCGAGTTGACTCCCTCGCACAACGATCAGTTCTGTTGCCATTACATTGTATGTTGGGGGCTATGGGCATGCTTACCGTGGCTTTCTGGAAATAATGTTGGTGTTCTAAGTTGCCTATTTGTCGCGTTTTAGGATCAATTTTTCTGGGGTTGTCTTGACTGTCCAAAACAGTTAAATGAGTGATATGTGAATTGGGCTATTGCTTCCGAATGCCATGACCTGCGCTTGATCGCGCTACAATGGTCTGGTAGACGGACAATATTTGAATTTGGTGGATAAAACTACGTGTCCTTTTCATGTTTACCTGGATCCGTCCTTATAGATATTGATGTAAAATATGGCTTGGTAAAATTCTAAAGGAATAATAGTGTTTAACAGGGTCTGTTGTTCATTAGGATGGATGAGTGGTTGCTATGGCGTACCCTTTAGCAAGCAGATCAAATGGGTCTCGTTTCAAAATGTGGGCTCCAGTAAGGGTGGTGCAAAGTGCACAATTGAATTATAGTTCTCCTTTGAATCTAGAATTGATTGATTGATTTATTTTATTTTTAATATTTGTATTTACAACAAAATAAATTCATGGCTTAATTATGGCTCTTCAACCGGCACAGCCGAGGCCATTTTAAGGGATTATGAAGTTATCAGGGACCGACCTCTCTACCGATCAATAGTCCTTATTTCTCACAACGAGCCTGGTGATGATTAATTCGGTATCAAACTTATTCTCACGCTTCATGACGCCGATAAGCGCGACGTACACTATTGTTGGCTCCACCACGGTTGGTACCTTTAAACTTTCACCATTTCTATTATAATTGTTGGTTGAGTAATTATAGTTTCTGTTAAAGGGGGATATAGTTTATTCGCTGCAAAAATTTCATGAGATAATGCAACATTTAAACAATATATGCATTCAAAAATATTGAAAAGTAAGTGAGATATTGACCATCTCCCGCGGCACCCCAAAAAAAGGTTTGAGGTGAACATCGTAACAGGTCACAGAATCATCTGAAAATCAAATTGCATTATTTAAAGGACAAATTTTGCCAGGTATCGCTGCCGAGTTTTTATTTTTTAATTTTTAAAGGCTCTTGAAAATCCTAATTATTATGATTTTCCCAAAAAAAATAAAAAAATTCGACAGCTTTACTTGAGTAATTTAGTAAAAAAGTACTGTGCAAAATTTTAAAACGACTCGTACAGTAGATTTTGCAGTATATTGTACACCGACTTTGATAATGGCAACTTTTCAGGAGATTGTTTTAAAGTTTTGGACAGCCAAAAATGGTATATAAATCACGTTAACTTACCTACGTTCAAGTGCATATAGCTTCGGAAGGTTTGCTCGGATCTATCTAAAATTTTAACATAATGTTCTTAAAATGTTGTGCAATCATAAAAATAATGTAAATACCCCACTTAAAGCCTTTCTTTTCGTTGTAATTGTTGTTTTAGTGGTATCCGCGTCTGCTTATGCCACGGGTATTGCCAAGACAGGCTTGCCCTCATCGGGTGTAGACTATTAAGTCCGCATTTCAGTAACGGTTTTATTCATTGTTGTGAAGTTTCTAGAGAGGCGTCGGCCATAAAATTTACCTCACCTCTGTTACCAACCTCCTACCCGAGGGGAGTTGGACGGCTGTTTGGCAGTTTGGAGGGCCCTGCGCTATTCATAATAGGCCTCACCTCTAGACTTTCCCTCGAACTTGCTCTTACCGGACCCCATAGAGGTTAAAATGGTAAAATCCTTCGGATTTTCGGAAGGTATTAAAACAAGCTGAAGTGCGATTCACGCCCAAGTTGCCGTAACTTCGGTTAAAACGGTAGATATGTCTCCACTTATTGGGTTCCAGAATATTTTTAAAGGGATTCTTGCCCGCGTATTGATTATGATACCCGGCTGCGTTTTGGTTGTTCCGTATTCAAATTAACTAAAATCATTGACAACCACACCAAACAATCGGGAGTGATTTTGGTCACTTTAGATCTCTGTTATCTTCCCAGAAATTCCAATGTATTTGGGCTCTTTACTAAGTTAAAGTTACTCTACGCATAAGAAAGGAGGAGTCCGTTGAGGAATCTCATGTTTCTCGGCAAAAAGCTGTAGTTCTGTCTTCGCATTCTTCGAAGGCTGTCAATCATTAGAGAGGGTCTGTGGAAACCAACGTATTATCCGTGCAGGTTTCAACATAGAAGAATGTCGCTTTCTTCCATGCGTTGCAGTTTATTATTTGTTATGTCCCACGCACCGGTAAGAATGCTCCACCCTGTGATGGCCTACTGGTAACTTGTCTAGTAATAGAAAAACTCCCCATCTACGCCTTCCCAGTTTTGCTACGAAGTAACTGATTGAACTCCGCCAACGCGTCGGTAATAGTGTCCAAAGACCCCTCAATAAAGCGTTTTCGATGGATTTCTTCTTCCTTTTATGGGAAGGTTTTCCCGTCATAGGGATGAAGCTTTGCTGTTTAGCCACGAGCCCGACTAAAAAATTGGCGAAGCCAGTTCATGAATATATTCCCGCATCGGTCAGTTAAGGGCGTATTACCATCTTAAGCTGGGTTTTTAAAAGTCTATGACTGTGGATGGCCCAGCTAATATTTCGTCCCTTAAAAGATAGTCTATAACGGTAACGATATCTATCTCACGCATGGTCACGTAAAGTAGAAGATCAGCCAAAAATACCTTAGAGTAGAGAGGTTTTTTTGCAGGATTATCAGACTTTCCATCACTGTAGTATCGGCCTCTGATTCCGAGTCTGTCAAGAAGTCTTCCTGTCGCCCTTCTCTAATGTTTATCCTGTCCGTGTCTCCATCGACATGGGGTCTGCTGCCTTACAAGCCGGCTTATCTGTTGCCAGGTTTCCCCCGGCTCCTTGAGTTGACCCATGGCGTACGCCCTGTAGACATTTAGCAGCTTGGAGACGTAATAGTACACGATAGCCTTGAAAAGCTGGTCTCAGGGACAGGGTGAAGTGGAGCATCGATCCCTCAGCTTATTCGACCTGTACTTAAGGGAGTTGTCCTTTCCCCGCCCGACTACGGAATCCACGGCAGCAAAAATGTACCGAGATAGTATTTTCTAAAATATCGCATTAAATACTTTTACAATTCATTGAGCAGCATTGTATATACAGCAAAAAACTGCGAGTACCCAATCGTGTACTCCACCTAGAATCTCGCTGCGTTACAAACTTCTGACCAAAATTATAACACCCTCTGCAAGGGTATAAGAACGCACCTAGTGTCTCATGTTTTAAAACAAAACAAGCAATTCACATACAAAAACTTTTTCAAAGTTTAGATTGTATCAAAGGAAAAAGATGTTTATTTTTAAACATAATTACGTGTTTTTAATCTGCAGTTGATACACTCGATTTTTTAATCGGTGGCTGATATTATTTATGATCAAAATCTTTATGTCATAGAAGCGGTCTTATTGTTCATCTTATTTGTTTTTGTTGACCCATATCATAATTTTTTAAAGCAATTAAGTATTGTACCCACAAGTTTATGTCATTGTTATGGCTGTACACGTTTATGCAATAAACGATTTGAAGTATATTATTTAGCGCGTCTTAGGATTGTCTGTAATTGTAAGACAAAACTAAAGAATTGTGAGTAGATTAATTTGAATAACATGTCAATCCAATCATTTACGATTTTATAATTGCAGAATTTTAAAAAAATCTTGCAAAAAAGATCTTGCAAAAGATCGACTTTGCAATATGGATCCTTGGCACTTGACTATACTTGCTCGCTGATTTCGTGTTCACGCACTCGCTTTGATTCTCGCGCTCGTACTAATGGGGACGCTACGCTTGCGCCGACCTTTCATATCCCATGGTGGTCCCGTTATTTAATTTCTCCAGATCACGTAATCGGGTGATGTCCACTTCCGTACCGTAAATTCACCGCATCAGGATTTGTGGAATTTACAAGACTACTCACACTGCATCATCATGTTTGGGGGCAAATATTTTCATTCTGATATGTAGCGGTGCCTGCATTATATCATACATTTTTATTTTCAGGTCTGGCCTGAATGATTAAATATTTCCTCATATTTTTATTCATATTGATTATCTTCAGAATTAATTTATTCTTTAGCACGTAATATTTTCCATTCTCACTGCACAACAGCCCTCCTTAATATTTTGAACATGGTTTGTCAACGCAGACAACGCTGAAAACGTGGTAAAAAACACGCTCTCAGAAATAAATATTATATATCAAATATTGTTAATAACAAGAAAGGAAAGCTAACTTCGGGCGGAGCCGAAGTTGATATACCCATGCAGAATATTCTGTAAATTATATTCTCCAAAAGTATGCATAAAAAATCCCAACTTCCTAACCTTAAAAACACCAAAGTTATGGCATTTCCAATCGTTCAGTTATATGGCAGCTATAAGATATATTCGGCCGATCCTTATGAAATTTGGTAGGTCGGATTGATTGGCCAAAAATGAAACACAAAGAAAATCCCATTTTCTTAACTTTACAAACACCAAAGTTATGGCATTTCCGATCAATCAGTTATATGGCGGCTATAGGATATAGTCGCCCGATCCGGCTCGTTCCGACTTACATACTACCTGCAATAAAAAGACAACTTTTGGGAAAGTTTCAAACAGATAGCTTTAAAACTGAGGGACTAGTTTGCGTAGAAACGGACGGACGGACAGACGGACATGGCCAGATCGACTCTCCTGGTGATGCTGATCAAGAATATATATACAGTGGCTCACAGCTTAAAGTATGCACTTCAAACCCCTAACTTCAAACTTCCATAGTGATAAAACTATTGGGCGTACTGCATCAAATGTGGTGTCAAATTAAAGATGATATTGTTTAGATTAAATTAGTGACTTCATTTATTGTCTACTTTTTTATTTTATAACCAAAACATAACAAAATAATAAAATACTGCTTATTTCTACCTCACAGCTTATTTTATGCAGCACCAAAAATATACATATATTTGGAAAGTATTTATTTTTTTTTGTTTTTTTTAGTATTTAGTGTGGTAGCCTTTAGTGTCTATTACCTCTTGAAGCCTTTTTGGCATCGAATCCACTAATTTTTTCGTCAGATCGGCTGATATATTGCCTCTCTCTTTGAAAAGAGCATCCTTCAGCTGGTTTTTGTTCGAAATGGAGTATTTTCGAATATTATTCTCCAAAATTGCTCACAAATTTTCGATGACGTTTAGATCTGGAGATTGAGACGGCGGAATCATCACATGGGGACAGTTGTAGCTCAGCCAAGACTGCACAATACCCGCCTTGTGCTTTGGATCATTGTAATGATAAAAACGGAAATTTGAACTTATCCCCAGATCCTCCGCACTTTGCAACAAATTGTCCTTGAGAATATTGAGATATTTCATTTTGTCCATTGTAGACTCAAAAAAGTTCAATTTTCCCGGACCAGCAGCGGACATAAAAGCCCAAAAGCCATTTATATGCCCCAAAAAATAAGTTGTCCAGGCTAACATATGCAAAGGTTTACCTATTAATGACACCAGACTTTTGGAACACTGTAATTATTGCAGATGAATCAAATTTTAACATTTTTGGATCGGAAGGAAATGCTTATGTTTGGCGAAAAGCTAATACGGAGCAACAGAAGCGGAACTTAAAGAACCCAAGCCCTTGCACAGTGCAAGGCACTCTGGCCGATTCATGGCTTTGAGTGGCCAGGAATGAGTAAGGATCGAATGAAAGGATAATGTCAACCCCCAGAACTCCTCAACATAGATCAAAGTTAAGGATAATATGGACATTGGTAAGTATATTCACCCAACAGCCTTTTTGCAGGCCCTGCAAAAAAATCTGCTATTATTTATATTCTGCCAATTATCTAACGCATCGGCTAAAGTTTATCAGCCAAGGTATTCGATAGAGAAGATAAATAAGACTTTCGCAATATATAATATTTAGACCCTATGGGGGACGTTGAAATTGCAGCCTCCTCTTGGAATTTAGTATTACTTCGAAATGCTTAAAAAAGGTAACGATTTAATTGCGAAGAAGAGGATCAATGCCATTTAGTTCTCAGTAAAACAGAAAGGCAGACCTCAGACATAGAAGAAAATAATACATTTTTATGGCTCAGGAAAAATAATGATGATCGCTATATCACATTTTATTTAAAATAAAGAATGAAGACGACAGGATACAGATGGAGAATAATATGAAGAACCTTTTAAGCAATGAGCATAGCCTAACCAAGCTAAGGAGGAAGTAAACCTCCTTAAGAGGTTGTTTTTATTTACATTGACATCCCTTTCAGTTAGGATGTGTCCCAATATTCTTAAACAATGTGTCTTCCATACACACTTTGAGTCATTGAACAACATTACTTACGTGTTTATCTTAATTTTATCCAAAAATAGTAACTTCGACTACACAATTTCGGAAGTTAGAACATGGTTTAGGCTCCCTGACTCGCCTCATCCAATTCTAATTGATGGAAGGCATCCTCTAATGCCCTCTTCCCACAGAGCTCCATCCACCATCCGTTGAACGGATGGTCCATAAGGTTTTGCCGTTCCGAAAATTCCCGGTTAGTTCCCCATGCAAATTTGACGGACTTTTTAATGTGATAGTTAGGCGATGTTTTTTTGGTGCAACTCTGAGTTCTTCTTCTTGACAGTGGAAATTGAAACATTCACTGCGAAAATTAAAAAAAAAATAATGGCGGGTAACTTTTGAATAGGGAAGGCGCCAATTCAAAAAATGCTGTTTATACTTGTTATAATTAATTAATTACTGCTCCATCCGTGTGGCAGCATTAGGTGTTGCTCCACTCTTTCCTAGGCGCATACGGTACTCACAACATTTAAAATGAAATAAAATATGAAATTATAATAAAACAAAAAACAAACATTTATATATAATGAACTTGATTTTTTACCATTTAGACAATATTGGGCAATAGCTGTTCATATTTTGTCTGCAGGCTGGCAAAAATCTGCAGACGTATTAGTTCGATTTACTTGTTCGCGTAGATCACTTGCAGTCTGTTACCAAGTATCATTTATAACGCTGTTGTGCTCATTTTAAATGTTGTGCAAAATGCAACGGGCTAAAATGATGAGCCACAGCTGTTCAGATCAGATGTTATCGGATGGTGGATGTGCTCTGTGCGACTCGGAGTTTCACATTTGTCAAAAATCCCAACCGTTGCAGACGGATGGCCTCTATGGGAAGGGGGCATAAGTCTATGGGAGCTATATGATATAGACGTCCGATCGGCACGCGCTTTCACCTTGATCAATGTATGCATAAAAAAATACGATTTGGAAAGATTCATGTCAATAGCTTGTATACTGCGCGAAATATCCTAAAAATCATTAAATTTTAACCGATTTTACCCTTTTGTTCCTATGGGAGCTATAGGATATAGACGTCCGATCGTCACGCGCTTTTACCCTGATCAAGGTACGCATAAAAAAATAAGATTGGGAAAGATTTATGTCAATAGCTTTTACACTGCGCGAAATATCTTCCAATCTTGCAAGTTATATCCGATTGTTCCTATGGGAGCTATAGGATATAGACGTCCGATCGTCACGCGCTTTTACCCTGATCAAGGTACGCATAAAAAAATAAGATTGGGAAAGATTTATGTCAATAGCTTTTACACTGCGCGAAATATCTTCCAATCTTGCAAGTTATATCCGATTGTTCCTATGGGAGCTATAGGATATAGACATCTGATCGGGGCGGTTTTCAAACTTGATCTGCGTACACTTGTTTTAGGACGACTGTGAAAGTTTCAGATCGCTAGCTTTTAAACTGAGCTCGCAAACGGTATTGAAACAGACGGACAGACGGACGGACAGACGGACGGACAGACGGACGGACAGACGGACGGACAGACGGACATGGCTATATCGACTCCCCTATTGATCCTGATCAAACTTGCGTTACAACCTTCTTCTTACAAATATTATAATACCCTCTGCAAGGGTATAAAAAAAATTGCCAACCAGCGAACCGCGGGAAAAACTTAGGACGGCAGCGTATCACAATTTCTGACACCAGCCACAGACTAGGTAAAGTTATTGACCGAAATCAGGGGAAAGAGTGCACTTAAATGAAAATTAAAAATCCTTAACGAAATGATCAGAAAATAACCAGCTTAAATCCACAAGCACTTATTGGAAAATTTAACATGTAAGGCGAATTTAGAAATTTGTGAATCTTATGTGATAGTTTTATTTTTGTTTATGTTCTGTTTAAGTGAAATACAATAATTAAAACTACTATTGTTTCCAAGACCCATGATCCAGATCTTATCGCCGCATTAAAGAGGGTTAAGTTACCGGAACTCAAATTTCATTGTTATACCCTTGCAGAGTTTATTATAATTTTGGTCAAAAGTGTGCAACGCAGTGAAGGAGACATCTCCGACCCTATAAAGTATATATATTCTTGATCAGGATCACCTCCTGAGTTGATATAGCCATGTCCGTCTGTCTGATTCTACGCAAACTAGTATCTCAGTTTTAAAGCTATCGAATTGAAACTTTGCACACACCCTTCTTTTCTTTGCACGCAGTATATAAGTCGGAAAGGCCTGGATCGGCCGACTACATCCTATAGCTGCCATATAACTGATTGATCGGAAATGCCATAACTTTCGTGTTTGTAAAGTGAGGAAGTTGGGATTTTCTATGGGTTTTATATTTGGCCAATCAATCCGACATACCAAATTTCATAAGGATCGGCCGACTATATCCTATAGCTGCCATATAACTGATTGATCGGAAATGCCATAACTTTGGTGTTTTTAAAGTTAGGAGGTTGGAATTTTCTATGGGTTTTATTTTTGGCCAATCAATCCGACATACCAAATTTCATAAGGATCGGCCGACTATATCCTATAGCTGCCATATAACTGAACGATTGGAAATGCCATAACTTTGGTGTTTTTAAAGTTAGGAAGTTTCGATTTTTTATGAGTATTAAGAATGCATATTATGAATAATTTTGGAGAATATAATTTACAGAGTATTCTGCAAGGGTATATCAACTTCGGCTCCGCCCGAAGATAGCTTTCCTTTCTTGTTTTTGCTTGCCTTTTTATTTGTATAACCATTTTTGCAATGGTTAAACCACACAAGCAATTGCTCGACTTTTGAAAGAGATCCTGTTTTTTATTTAAGAGTATAAATCTGCCAACAAAATTAATATATCAGGTTGCAAATATCTCCCTTCCGCTTTTTTTGGTTTTTGAATTTGGCGGCTTTGTGCAAAGCGCTACATATCGGTATCTGGTCATGCTATATATAGATTGATTTTTGAACTTATAGATAATATTCAAAAGTATACCTTTAACTATAATTACAAATGTTGTTGTGGTAATTATTTGGAATACATTATTATATTTTGTATATAGTTCTATAATTTTTTTGTTTGAATATAAGACAAAAGTTTTAATTTTGTGACATTATTCCTTATGTAAACATTTTGTATGTATTTTAACATAGTATTTGAATGGATTGTACTGAACAATTGGTTAAACATAATTAATTTGAAAATTTTTCTGAGTTTTGGTATATTTACATTCGTCAATTACTATTTTTCCTGTTTTTTATTAAATATGTGGCTCAACATAATTAATTTGGTAATTTTTCCGAGTTTTGGTAATATTTATCAAATAAAAAATATTTAACGCTTCGGGATATATTAAAAAAAAATAGATTTCTATTTTAGATTCCCAATGTTAAACTGATTTTATAACTTATATTTTTCTCATAACTATGGCCTGATTTACTTGTTTTTTATGCTGCATCTTTTGTTTAATTAATTTTTATTGGTCAAAGTTTTTATGCTGATGGGTTCTCAGGCTTTATTTAAAAGTTTGAATATTGTTTATGTCTGCCTTCGTTGATAAAGGCGTGTAAAATGTTTATGAGAAATGTTTGTAACTGGAGTGCCGCCGATCGAATGCGTGGGAACGAATATTGTCTAACGATTTTAAAAGTTTTTGTCGAATTGATTTGAAAACATATGATATTGACAATTGGAATAATGGGTGTCTCTGGATATACTGGTTGTATGTTGGGTTTGGTGTCCACGGTATTTACGTAGACGTCACTAAAATAATTATTTTCTGTTTAAATATTATTATTTTCGTCAGATTATTTGTTTATATATTTATACGATTGTAAGTTTTCCTTTTTTAATTTTATTAATAATATATTTATTATTTTTTGGTTATTTATTGGATTATATTGTTATTAATTAAATGGATAATATCTCACACAAAGACTTCCTAGCCGTCAATCCTGGCTTTGCCACCGTTTGAGACGACTCACCGTGCTTTGACAAGAATCTTTTACGCTTGCTGTTGTCGTATGTGATTTTTTATCGCCAGTAAACAACCGATCCAGATATTCGCAGATTAAGGCACCCATAAATCGAGTTTATTTGTCACCTTTTTCGACTTATTTGGAGCTCCTCTGCGATACTTCAGTCACATGACGATCTCGATACACTATTTGTCTGATTTTATCGGTATCAACGGTCACTGTTCGTCTGGCAGGCTTTCGGTGACAAAATTATCAATTCGGAATCGGTTTGAATCGTTAGTTTGTTGTCTCCTAAGACAAAAACTATTCCACAGCAGTTTTTCCTTGCGCGGAAAAAGATTTCAAAATTACTCGAAATTCAGAGTTTGTGAACTCCTATTAAACTATAAATAGCATTGCCAGTTACGATTCCTAAGCGAAGCACAAAATTTAAATGCAAAAACGGGTATGTCGTTACCAAACAACATAACATATTTATTATTATGCAAGGGTATAAAAAAATTGCCAACCAGCGAACCGCGGGAAAAACTTAGGACGGCAGCGTATCACAATTTCTGACACCAGCCACAGACTAGGTAAAGTTATTGACCGAAATGAGGGGAAAAAGTGCAAGTTATATAGCACATTACTTAGGGCCACTTACCCGATTTATAAACAACTTTGAGCCCAGCCCAATTTCCAAATAATTCAGAATTGACACCGAGATAAACCCGTAGTCAGCTATTTCATTCAACTACGCCTTCGACTGGTTCCCACCCATATCATTTCATACTCCGCATTGAACGGATTCTGTAAACATCCTCAGCCGATATTCTAAACATCGGAGACCCAAAGCGACCCTCGAAGCTCGATAATGTAAACACCGATTTCCGGCAGAATCTCGATTTCAGATTTAATTGCCAAATTTCATCATCCTATTTTTCCGACTCTCTTGAGTCAATCTCTTAGGTTTGATTATTAATCTTTCAGCCCAAGTGCGGCACTCCGTTTTTGGGATCCAAAAGAATAAGAACAATAGAAGTGAATAAATTATAAGATCGGAGCAGTGAAATATTCTAAGTGCAACCTATGAAATGTTAGTGATAAGTGAAGTTAATTAAATAAAAAAATTAATTTTTTTAACCAAATCACAAAGGAGAAAGTTAATTGGCGCCCAACATGGGGCCGCATAGTTAAAACATATTCTAAAGCAAGGCATAAAAATTAAAAAAAGTTCAAAAAAGTTTTTATGTGAAAAACGAATTTAGTGCGGCCAAAAAAAAACCCATATACAACCCGCTGAAAATAAAAAAGTTGTGTTATAAAAAATAGGGCAGGAAATCAATAAATGTAATAATCCTCCTTAAATCAAAATAACCAACGAAAACCAAAAAAGTGTGTGTTGATCTAAACAAATCTTTAAAAGTAGAAATCAATAAATGCTATAATCTATTATAAAAAAAATATAAAAACCTCCCTAATAAAAGTAGTGCTTGTCAAAAAATTTTTTACTGCTCCGGACACATAAATTTATTAAATTAATAAAAATAAAATTACCAACCAAAAATTTACAAAAGTGAACAATAAAATAAAAAAGAACCAACATCAGCAAAAAATTCAAAAAAGTGAACAATTAATTATACAAAAGGAAAATATACAAAATAAAAAATTCAACTAATAAGTTGAATACAAAAATCTACAAAAAATCATCAAAAAGAAAAAACAAAAAAAATACCAGGCTGTAGGGCAATCCCTCGCCAAATAAAGAAGGAAGACAAACCAAAATAAAAGGAAGACAAATTAATTTAGAAGGAAGACTAATAGAAGACCCCAACAAGGATCATCGGCTAGAAGAAGGACAAGTCGTGAGCGAGAATATTTTTTTTTTATATTAATTAAGAAAAATTATAAGAAATATAAGAATACAAAAGTGGAAGAGTTAATTAAAGATTTTGAAAATATTTTAAAAATGAATCCAGAACAAGCTGGTCCAAGTAATAAAAGGCCTCACAAAGTAATTACCCCTCAAGAGCCTACAAATGCAAATAACACAATGATAAATATAGGAGAATTAATTAAACACATTGTTAATTGTGAATTGAATCCATTAAAAGAAGAGATAGCAAGTTTAAAATTACAGCTTGCTAATAAAATAAAGGAAGTTGAAGATTATCAAGTAGAAATAGTTGATCCAAATATTAATTGCGAAACATTTTATGAGATCATCAAATCTGTTAGAGAGTATAGGGGTGAAGAAGACAAATATGTTAGCTGGAGGGAATCAGCTGAAATAGCTATGGGTCAATATACCAGAGGTAGCGAAAAATTTTATTCAGCATTATCAATATTAAGAAACAAAATAACAGGGATGGCCAATGACGCCTTAACCCATAACGGTACAGTTTTAAACTTCGATGCCATAATGGCCAGACTTTGTCTACAGTGACAAACGTCCTATCCATATTATTGAACAGGAGTTAAGTGTTCTCAGCCAGGGTAAATTATCCATAATGGACTATTATGGAACAGTCAATAGTAAATTGACTTTATTAATTAACAAAACAATTATGACTTACGGACGAAACAAACCGATTACTCAAGAAATGAATGAAAAACATAGAAAAACCGCCCTTCGAGTTTTTATAACTGGCCTTAACGGTCAAATTTCCGACACAATCTTTTCTAAGAATCCCCAAGATTTACCTAATGCTATGGCTATAGTACAGGAACTTCAAAGTAATAGCATGAGAGCACATTTTGCAAATTCGTTTACAACTACACAGAAAAAATCACCGAGCCCAACCAAAGTGGTAACGGTATAATATTTTTAAACAACAAACCAAGACAACTAAACAATTAAAACAATAATCAAAGGAACAATAACAACTTTAGATTTAATCAGGAAATTAATAACTTTAATAAAAATTGGCAAAATCAAAAAAATTTTAATCAGAACCGAAATAATAATTTCAATCAGGGAAGACCTTTTTATAATCAACAAAATCAATGGAATTCATACAGACAACCTCAGAATAAGCCAGAGCCTATGGAAATAGATGAATCCTTGCAGATTCAGAATAGGCCCAATAATAACTTTAATCAGGGAAATAATTATCAGAATAATAATTATAATAAATGGAATCAAAATAGGAAACCATACAATCAGCAGGAACAAGTATAAAATAAAAGAATGCCCGCAGGAACTGTTAATCAACCGGTTAACAAAACAATGAGGCTCAACAATATTGAGGAAGATCATTTTTTAGGCGAAGCTCAGGAGTAGGCTTACCCTACTTAATTCGTACAGATAAAACAATTAATAAAAAATTAAAAATATTAATTGACACGGGGGCAACTTCTTGTTATAAAAAGACAGGAATATATAAAAATAAGAATGAACTTCCAATTTATAAAAGGGTATCCACAGTGAATGGATATTCAATAATTAAATATTATCATATGATAACTATATTTAATATGCGATACACGTTTTATGAAATAGAGGGACTAGAATCAGATTTATTAATAGGATATAATCTATTAAAGAAAATTGGAGCTGTAATCGATACAGCTATATACAGGAATACTAAAATATAATGGAAAAGAAGAAAAATTGAATTACGATAATGGGAACTTTTTAAATCAACATTTTTTATCTGAAGAAAATACCATTCTTCCGTTAAGAGAATTTATCATAAAAAAATATTTTGATAAAGAGACTCAAGTCAGATCCGATTCTGAAGTGGGCAATCAAAGTGAAAATAGTTTGGGATACATCCTGAACACGCCGTCGTAGAAGTATCCGACAAAGATTTAATTAACAATATCAATCAATTAAATGATTTGGAGAATGAGATTCAAAACATTATCAACAAAGAACACTCGAAAATAAATATGCAGATTCCATTTAGAACTGATAACTGAGGTGAAATAAATACAGAAAATGATAGACCCATATATAGTAAACAATATCCTTATGCTTTGTCAGCATCAGATTTTGTAAATTCGGAAATAAACCGAATGTTAAACGAAGAAATTATAAGGCCAAGTAGGAGTCCTTATAATTCCCCTGCATTAGTAGTACCAAAAAAGGGCTTCAACGAAGATGGAACTGCAAAACTCCGTCTCGTAATTGACTTTAAAAAATTAAACGAAAATACCATACCTGACAGAGACCCAATGCAGGATCCTTCAGTAATTTTGTCAAACCTTGGAAAGGCAAAATACTTTTCAACAATTGATTTAGAATCTGGATTTCATCAGATTCTAATGAAAGAAACAGACATTAAAAAAACCTCTTTTTCAATAAATAATGGTAAATACGAATTCCTTCGATTGCCATTCGGGTTAACTAACGCTCCCAGAATTTTCCAAAGAGCAATGGATGATATATTAAGAGATGAAGTTGGTAAAATTTGTCATGTTTATATGGATGACATTATTATTTTTTCAAATACTGTTGAAAAACATTACAAAGATTTAATTGTCATAATTAAAATTTTGCTAAACGCAAACATGAAAATTTCTATTGAAAAATCAAAGTTCTTTAAATTAGAAACAAATTTTCTTGGTTACGTTGTATCTCACCATGTGATCAAAACCGATCCCGAAAAAATTTCTACCATTTTAAAATACCCAATTCCAAAAATATTCGAGAGCTTAGAAGCTTCCAAGGCCTAACAGGATATTACAGAAAATTCGTGCAAAATTACGCCAAAATTGCAAAACCATTAACCAAATATTTGGAAGGCGAAACTGGCAAAGTATCTAAAAAAGCTTCACGTAGAACTTTCATACAGTTGGATGATTAAGCTGTGCGGACTCTGCCGAATGCAGAGTTATTAGAATAAAAAAACGTTCGACTTGTTTCGGTCTCTAATATGCACTGATTTTTAATGTTCGATTTCGAAATTATAAAGAGAGATATGTATGTATGTACATGTGTGAGCTGCATGTATAAAAGAGCGTAAGGCGAATTCAAAACATAAGCATATGATTACAGTGTGGGGTAATTAAATATAACAAGTTGGCAAAGAATTCAAATTATTAATCAGCTTGAACGAAGTTATTCATAACAATAATAATAATTAAATCAAAATTAATGTTGACTTATGATGTCATCGAACATTCTCCGCCCGTTGAATGATCCAAGGAGTATTCAAGCACCAGTTTGCTCAGGCAGAGGCGCTATCTTACAGATGGGTCTTCCATTTTTCATTTTGATCTCGGCCACTCGTACTCGTCCATCAGCTCCGACATGCGTGTTGGTGATGCGACCAAGGATCCATTCCTGGGGAGGTGTATTATCCTCGTGAACAATCACCATTTGGCCAATTTGAATGTTGGCGTGGGGTTTGAGCCATTTGGAGCGCTCCTGAAGCGTGTGTAAATAGTCACGCCTCTATAGCTCCCAAAACTGCTGCTTCAAATACGTTACGCGCTGCCACCGCGTAAGATAAGATTGTCTGCTCTCGTCAATTGAAGGCTCCGGTACGGACATCAAAGAGGACCCAATCAGGAAGTGCGCTGGGCTAAGCGCCTCTCCATCTTTTGGGTCTTCGGAAAGGGGTGCCATTGGTCTTGAGTTCAAGATTGCCTCCGACTCGATTGCTCCTCGTACGTTAGCCCAGTGTTGCCCAAGTTTTTCATCATTAGGCTCTTCATGGACTTCACTGCGGCCTCCCACAAGCCGCCAAAGTGGGGAGCACGCGGAGGGATGAACTTGAACTCGAATCCCACGATGCTGCTGAACTTCTGCAAATTCAATGTGTTGGCTTCGTCGAATAGCTGCTGTAACATCTTTGGTATCAACCTTAAATTGAAACTCTGCTCCGTTGCCTTCTATTTTGCTTGTGTTCCACTTTGCAAGCTCTAATCCAGCCTTAGAAAGTATGCTGGTGACCTCTGTAGCCTTGAGATGAAGCTCTTCGACACTGTCTGCTCCAGTAAGGAGCTCTTCGACGTACATATCTTCTTTAAGTACGGCTGCTCCGATGGGAAACTGATTTGAGAACTTATCTGCAATATATTTCAAGCTCCTGATACTAGAAATGGTGCGCAGGACATGCCGTACGTGACAGTGTTGAGCTGAAACAATTCTAAAGGCGCAGCTGAGGATTCTCTCCAGAGAACAAGTTGATACATACGATCGTCTGGTGATACTTCAAACTGGCGATACATCTTGCAGATATCAGCTACAAGTGCATGACGATGTAAGCGAAAGGCAAGAAGTGTTAGGATAAGATTCTGCTGGATGCTTGGTCCAATCATCAACAACTCATTCAGAGAAAGGTTCGACGTTGTTTTGCACGATGCATCAAACACAACACGCAGCTTGGTAGTCGTGCTTTCTGATCTCAGGACTCCATGATGCGGGATTACATAATGGGTCTTTTGAGAGTCGAAATCAGATGCCAATTGCATGTGATTCAAATCTAGGTATTCCCTCATGAATTGAACGTACATCTCCTTTAACAACGGCTTGCGGCTCAACATCCGTTCATTTTGCAAAAACCGGAATTTGGCAATTTCAAAAGATTTACCTAACATGTGAAGATTCTCCTTAAATGGCAAGCAAACTTGGACTCGTCCAGATGTGAGAAACCTTGTGTTTGCCACAAAATATCGTTCGCATTCCTGCTCTTCTGGGGTGAAACCTTGATCGTGCGAATCAAACTCCTCGATTAGCCAAAACCTTTCTAATGCACCTTGCAGCTCCGTAGAACGTGCCATGTTGCATGTTACGACTTGGGATTGCGGAATATCAGAAACCTTTCCGCCAACGATCCAACCAAGTGCAGTATTGACCAGGCATGGAAGGCCTGGACCCAAAGAAATTTTGCCATGTGAAAGTAAATCAAAAAACTCTTGTGTGCTGATGAGTTGATCCGGTGAGGCATGTAGAAGCCTGGATCTGCAAGGTCAATCTTTGAGGGTATGTTCCATTGTGAAGTGTCAACGAATCGCTCTGGCTGATTAAGCGATATTGTCTTGGCTACAGCGAATTGTAAATGCCATTCATTTACAGATAATCGTGATCGAATAGTTGTTGAGACCGAGAATCTCATCTGCGTTCTGACATCGCCTATGCCAGAAATGTCATACTTCTGTCTCTCGAATCTGAGCTGAAGGAGCTTGGCAAACTCTTCAGAGATGAAATTTATTTCAGAGCCTGAGTCAAGCAAAGCTCTGGCTGGCTGAAATATTCCGAACTTATCCTTAATCAATACTATTGCCGTAGGAATTAAAGCGCGCCTCGAATGACACGAAAGCATGGAAACAGCATGTGTGGGTTCCCGCTGCTGCTGAGATGTGTGGGAGACAATTTGTGTTGGTTGCTCTGGATGAGCAGTTCTATGCAGAATAGTATGGTGTAAGCCTTGACAAACGCGGCAACGAGATCTACTTGGACATCTGCTCGCCAAATGGCCGGTGCGCAAACAATTTATGCACAGAGCGGATTGCTTGACGAAATTTAATTTATCCTGCCAGTCTAGTAAACCAAATGAAGGGCACTGATTGAGAGAGTGATCAGTAACAGAACATTTTTTACAACCACCCTGTGCCGTAACAAAGGCTCTTCTATTCTGCGTGGGCCTTTCCCTTGGCTTCTCATCAGATGTTCGTTTAACGTTGCTCTCCAAAAATTGACAATGACGGCTTAAACTGCGATAACAATCCTCCCAAGTAGGCAGCACCTCGTATTCTTGAACCCGATCGTACGATAATTTCGAATCTGCATCAATTTTAGATAAAACAAGATGAATTAGTATTGCGTTCATAACATCTGCTTCTGTTCCTAACGACAACAACGATTCACGCAGCGCGGAGACGGTATCCAAGATACAACGAAGAGCTGCGGGATCAGATCTTTTCATAATTTGAATATCAAATAAGCTAGATATGTGCTCTATGAAAATCAAAACCTTTTTATCGTAACGCTCCTTTAACTGCTTTAACGCCTTTGGATAATTGATTTCGGACACTTGAAAAGGGGCCACAACACTTAGCGCGGGGCCAGACAAACAGCTAAGCAAGTAGTTAAATTTGTCAACAGCTGGTATAGAAGCGTCATCATGTACCATGCTAGTAAAGGCAGTAATAAACTTCATGTAGTCACCATACTTCCCGTCGAACTTAGGCAGCTTTAACGAAGGCAAACGATTATGGTGCCCAGTTGCGCAATTTGCCGATGAATTAAAGAAACTTGCATCTTCTGGCCGGTCCTTCTTTGACGCCCCAATACGAGTGATGATAATTGCCTTGGTTTCTATGAATACGTCCTCTAATTCTTACCGGCCGTCGTCAGCCGCATCCAGCCGTTCGATCTGTGATTGAATTTGAAGAATTTGTTTAAAATACGATTCCAAAATTTGTGACTGGCATTCAAGGGCAGCAAGGTCGTTCTGCAGTTCGATGCGAACTTTGAGATTAACTATATTTCGCTGAATTGTATTCCTTTGTTGTCTTAAAGACACGAGTTGAGTATCAGTCATTTTTGCAACGATTTATTTAGCGAAAACTAATTGTGGAGTAATTATTGAGTGAAGCAATTCCAAATATGTTGGCAATGCCCTTTGGTTCAGAGGGAGAAAACAAAACACTCCGATGCTTGGGAAAATAACTCAATTTTTGGCTTATTTATTTGCAGACCAGCTGCACAAGTATGTATGTGTGTATATGGGCAATCCACTTTGGTTCAGAGTGGAATGACAAAACCGCGATTTCATGTGCGAGTCTAGCTTACAGTTTTTCGTCCTTTTTGTGCCGCTGTTCTTTGGTCTCCAAATCTGTACTTGCGACGGTTATGATGCGCATACCCTGTATGCAGGTATCCACGACGATCCAGTGGCGAAGATTCCGGTGATCCAACGATGCTTCCGGAGATCCAACGCTGATGCCAAACGCACTGCCAATACTCCGATGAGCTGCACTGCGTGCCGAAATACACCAATTATTCTGGCGTTGATGGAATCTATTTCTCCGCCGAATGCAGAGGGAATGATTCGAAGTGGTTTATGGTGGGACTTGCCGAATGCAGAGTCCTGTCACGGTCGCCAAAATGTGCGGACTCTGCCGAATGCAGAGTTATTAGAATAGAAAAAACGTTCGACTTGTTTCGGTCTCTAATATGCACTGATTTTTAATGTTCGATTTCGAGATTATAAAGAGAGATATGTATGTATGTACATGTGTGAGCTGCCTGTATAAAAGAGCGTAAGGCGAATTCAAAACATAAGCATATGATTACAGTGTGGGGTAATTAAATATAACAAGTTGGCAAAGAATTCAAATTATTAATCAGCTTGAACGAAGTTATTCATAACAATAATAATAATTAAATCAAAATTAATGTTGACTTATGATGTCATCGAACATCAGCTGTAAGAGCTTTTAACGAGCTCAAAGATAATTTAATCGCACAAATAAAATTAGTACAACCCGATTATAATAAAAAATTTACTTTAACCACTGACGCATCTGATTTAGCAATTGGAGCTGTTCTCTCTCAAGAAGGAAAACCAATTACTTTTATTTCTAAAACTTTATCCAAAACTGAACAATTATATGCTACTAATAAAAAGGAACTTTTTGCCATAGTTTGGGCATTTAAAAATTTACGGAATTATTTATATGGAGTTAATAACATTGAGATCTATACAGATCATCAACCTTTATCATTTTCCATTTCTCCAAAAAACCCAAATATTGAAATGAAGAGATGGTATTCTTTTATTGAAAGTTATTCACCAAAAATTTTTTATAAGCCAGGAGTAACAAATGTTGTCGCAGATGCCTTACCAAGAATCCAAATAAATAACTTGACAGAAAGTAATGAATCGGTCTCAGATCAAAACACTCAGCATTCAGCAGAGAGTAGTTTAAGTAACAACTGCTAATAGCAACGGGGAGGTATACAATACATGAGTCGATAAACTCATTTGGAAATACAAGGCATATAATAGAATATAATACTCCAGAAAATTTGGTATCAATTCTAAGGGAATATATTCCCCCAAATATAACTATAGGAATTCATTGTACTTTAGAAGATTTATATAGAATACAAAAACCACTTAAAGATAATTTTATTAATACATTTTTATATACGAAAATATTTGTCCAAGATGTCGAAAATGCGGAAGACCAGGCTCTTATTATCACGGAAACTCATTGTAGAGCTCATAGAGGGCTTGATGAAAATTATAAGCAAATATGTAGATTATATTATTGGCCGAATTTATACAAGAAACTTAAAGAATATATTAAAAATTGTCAAATCTGTAATCAGAATAAATACGATAGACACCCAGTGCAAATTCCTATCGGAGAGGCACCTATTCCAGAAAGAGAGGGTGAAAATTTACATATTGATATATATTATGCTCAAAATTTAATATTCATTACTTGTATAGATTCCTATTCAAAATATTTAATAGTTAAAGAAATCCAAAATAAATGAAATATAGAAAATAAAGTTTCGGAAATTTTACAACAATTTCCACTAGCCAAAACTATAATGTTAGATAACGAGCCAAGTTTTTCATCTTCCCAATTTAAATCTTTTGCACAAAGAAATGGGTTATCATTATATTTCGCTGACCCACGGCATAGTACCTCCAATGGACAAATTGAAAGGGCACACTCGACACTGACAGAAATTGCCTGTTGCATTAAAGACGAGCTTAATTTAGTCGATTATTCAGAAATTATTATTAGAATTTAACCATACACTCAATTACTAATCAACGACCATATGACATATTATTTAATAAAATTAAGCATGATACAACTCCCCAACTGCTTAAACAAGCTCAGGAAAAAATGTTAGATTTTCACAATAAAAATAAACGAGGGGAAAACTATCACGTAGGTGAGGTAATTTTTGAAAAAAAACACGGGGAAAGAAACAAACTTAATTCAAGATACAAAAAACAAGTAGTAAAGGAGAATCATCCTAATAAGGTTATTATTAATAATCGAAACCGTACGATTCATAAAGACAATATTAAATGCTAAATAAAAAATATTTAATTTCAAATTCCAGATGATGATATCATTAACTTTCTTATTATTGATGGTGGCTATATCCAAAGCCGAAATTATGGATTATACAAACCATGATTTCTTCCTTTACAAGGATACCAAAGATGCTCTTATTTATGAATCATACGCGGATTTATTTCATATTACTAATATAAGTTTTTATAAAGAAATAATTAATTTTGAATCTGAATTTATAAATACTGACCAGAATTTACATTGGGAAATAGCACAGGATTTAAAAATAATTAAAATACTTATCGCACAAATTATACCCAATAGATCAAAGCGAGGAATTAATGAATTAGGCACTATTTGGAAATGGTTAGCTGGCACTCCAGATCATGATGATTTCATAGCTGTTCAGAATAAAATTGATGATTTAATACAAAATAATAACGATCAATTCGTTATTAACTCTAAAATATTTAAAGAAATAAAAACGTTATCTGATGATTTCAAATCTGCATTTAAAAATCAAGAAAATCCACTTAGAAAATATCGTTTACGTTTGCTTACTTACGATCTTACAAATTTAATGGATACAATTACACTTGCAAAAATTGATGTTTTTAACACCAAAATTTTAAACAATGAGGACCTACAAGAAATTTATAAACATGAACAAAAGCCTGTAATTATAACTGACCTATTGGATATATCTGAATTTAAAATTGCTTTGCACCAAGAACTTTTTATTATATAAATAAAATATCCCATTATTACCGATCGTTGCGAAGTATACAATTCAAGATCAATTTCACATAAAGATGGACAATTATTAATCGACAATCACGACAAATGTAAAAACAAGTATTATGTAATGTCTAATTTTAAGAAAGAATTGTTTAATAATTACTGCACAATAAATCCAGAAGGATCGTGTTTTACAAATTTATTAAATGGAAAAAAAACAAAATGTAAAAAAATCAGAGAAAAAAATAATGTAGATGTAAGGAGCCATTTTTGTAAACGGAAAAAATGTAATCAATGACACCCATTTAGAAGGGTCGTATTTAGTATTTTTTAATGGCACTTCTATAATTAATAATGTAACCTACACTAATGTAGAAAATAAGATATTGGAATACATCACTGCTCGTAAACATACCAATTTTTTAGTAACCGAATATATAATGTCAAATAATTCGGAACTTTCATTCGATAATACTAACATACTAAATCCTTTTATTCAAATCAAACAAACCCAAATACCAATTTCGTTAATATTGGTAATACTTACATTTATATATTTAATGATTATGCTTATAATTAAATACAGAAATTTTGTAATATTCAAACCACGGCAAACCCATGTAGAAATTAATGAAGAAAATAATATACCCGAAAATGAAAATACCAATATTCCCGACAATGAAAACACCCTAGAAGAAAATATCATTGTCGAACTGACTAATCAATTACAGTCAATATACCCTTCAGTTCCAATGAATCGGGACGATTCAATTTAGGATGGGGGGAGTTATATAGCACATTACTTAGGGCCACTTACCCGATTTATAAACAACTTTGAGCCCAGCCCAATTTCCAAATAATTCAGAATTGACTCCGAGATAAACCCGTAGTCAGCTATTTCATTCAACTACGCCGTCGACTGGTTCCCACCCATATCATTTCATACTCCGCATTGAACGGATTCTGTAAACATCCTCAGCCGATATTCTAAACATCGGAGACCCAAAGCGACCCTCGAAGCTCGATAATGTAAACACCGATTTCCGGCAGAATCTCCATTTCAGATTTAATTGCCAAATTTCATCATCCTATTTTTCCGACTCTCTTGAGTCAATCTCTTAATCAATTTTTGAAGATAAAATCTCTTAAGCCGAGGTTTGATTATTAATCTTTCAGCCCAAGTGCGGCAGTCCGTTTTTGGGATCCAAAAGAATAAGAACAATAGAAGTGAATAAATGATAAGATCGGAGCAGTGAAATATTCTAAGTGCAACCTATTAAATGTTAGTGATAAGTGAAGTTAATTAAATAAAAAAATAAATTTTTTTAACCAAATCACAAAGGAGAAAGTTAATTTGCACCTAAATGAAAATTAAAAATCCTTAACGAAATGAACAGAAAATAACCAGCTTAAATCCACAAGCGCTTATTGGCAAATTTAACATGTAAGGCGAATTTAAAAATTTGTGAATCTTATGTGATAGTTTTATTTTTGTTTATGTTCTGTTTAAGTGAAATACAATATTTAAAACAAGAGAGAACGCTATAGTCGGGTGCCCCGACTATCAGATACCCGTTACTCAGGTAAAGGGAGTGCGAGGGAGATGGAGATAGAAACATTGATCACGCATAACTTTTTAATGAATGGTCCGATTTGAAAAATTTCTTCTACATTTCGATAGGTATTGATAAACACAATAAAACTGCATTTTTACTTTTCCAAAATATTTAAATTTTTAGAAGCGTATATAAGCGATTGTGGGCGTTAAAGGGGGCGTGGCACCTTTTTGAAACAAACTTGCGCTGCGTAGGAACTCCTAGAATCTGCATGCAAAATGCCAATCTTCTAGCTTTTATAGTTTCCGAGATCTCAGCGTTCATACGGACGGACAGACGGACAGACAGACAGACGGACAGACGGACATGGCTATATCGACTCGGCTAGTGACCCTGAGAAGAGAATAGAATATATAGAATATAGATACTTTATAGGGTCGGAAACGCTTCCTTCTAGCTGTTACATACTTTTGCACGAATACAATATACCCTTTTACTCTACGAGTAACGGGTATAAAAACTACTATTGTTTCCAAGACCCATGATCCAGATCTTATCGCCGCATTAAAGAAGGTTAAGTTACCGGAACGCAAATTTCATTGTTATACCCTTGCAGAGGGTATTATAATTTTGGTCAAAAGTGTGCAACGCAGTGAAGGAGACATCTCCGACCCTATAAAGTATATATATTCTTGATCAGGATCACCTCCTGAGTTGATATAGCCATGTCCGTCTGTCTGTTTCTACGCAAACTAGTCTCTCAGTTTTAAAGCTATCGAATTGAAATTTTGCACACACCCTTATTTTCTTTGCACGCAGTATATAAGTCGGAACGTGGATCGGCCGACTATATCCCATAGCTGCCATATAACTGATTGATCGGAAATGCCATAACTTTCGTGTTTGTAAAGTGAGGAAGTTGGGATTTTCTATGGGTTTTATAGTTGGCCAATCAATCCGACCTACCAAATTTCATAAGGATCGGCCGACTATATCCTATAGCTGCCATATAACTGAACGATTGGAAATGCCATAACTTTGTTGTTTTTAAAGTTAGGAAGTTTGGATTTTTTATGAGTATTAAGAATGCATCATATGAATAATTTTGGAGAATATAATTTATAGAGTATTCTGCAAGGGTATATCAACTTCGGATCCGCCCGAAGATAGCTTTCCTTTCTTGTTTTTGCTTGCCTTTTTATTTGTATAACCATTTTTGCAATGGTTAAACCACACAAGCAATTGCTCGACTTTTGAAAGAGATCCTGTTTTTTATTTAAGAGTATAAATCTGCCAACAAAATTAATATATCAGGTTGCAAATATCTCCCTTCCGCTTTTTTTGGTTTTTGAATTTGGCGGCTTTGTGCAAAGCGCTACATATCGGTATCTGGTCATGCTATATATAGATTGATTTTTTTTTTTTTTTTTTTTTAACATTTGCATTTTATTTATTGGATCTTCTCTGAATTGAGACTAACAATAAGTATATAGAATCTTAAATTAAAAAGCTATCTGACAGTCAAGGTGACTGGCGCGAAAATTTAGGGGCTCTAATAACTATTGCTGAGCTGGAAGGTCATTGCGTTGCAATCGGGTCCGGATGGAAGCCCTGGCTAGGCCCCTGGCGAGCTGGTTTGGATGAGAAGTTAGCTTGGTGTGGTAGGACGCTTTTTGTTTTGATATTTCATCTTTTACGGGTAGAATGCCAAGATCTCTGTGGATGCTGTCGTTCCGAACATACCAAGGTGCCCCAGTGATAGTTCTCAGGATTTTTGATTGTGCTCGCTGAATAATGTCGATGTTGCTGCTGCTCGCGTTTCCCCACAATTGGGAGCCGTAGGTCCAGACTGGCTTAAGCGTTGAATTGTAGAGCAGGACCTTGAAGTCCAGGCAGAGGGGGAGCGCGTTTAAAAGCCAATGGAGACTGTTTGATTTTAGTTTTAGGTGAATTTTCTTAGCTTCGATATGTCTCCGCCATGTAAGTCTCCTGTCTAGGTGGATGCCAAGGTACGTTACATCGTCAGCTTGTGGAAATGGCGTGTTATTCAGGGTTAGCGGGGGACACGTTTGTCTGTTAAGAGTAAACGTTATGTGTTTACACTTTTGCGCATTTATTTTTATACGCCAGTCTGATAACCACCTCTCCACTACAACGAGATGATCAGCTAGTAGTGCTGTTGCCTGAGTTGGGCATTTGGACCGACTTATGATCGCGGTATCGTCTGCGAATGTAGAAGTAGTTAGCCGCTCGTTCGTGGGAATATCTGCGGTGTAGAGGAGAAATAGAGTTGGACCAAGGGCGCTACCTTGGGGAACTCCAGCCTCTATAGCGTAGTTATCGGATGTTGTGGTGTTGCATCTCACGGCGAAGGCTCTGTTGTAAAGGTACGATTCCAGTATCCTGTGAGTGTTTCCTGGCAGGATCGTTCTGATTTTATGGATAAGGCCATCAAGCCAGACTCGGTCGAAAGCCTGTGCAACGTCAAGGAATACCGCACTGCAGTATTCCCGAAGCTCGAATGCAGTCCTTATTTCTGTTGTTAATCTGTTGACTTGCTCTATTGTTCCATGGCTTTCTCGAAAGCCAAATTGATGTGCTGGAATAACGTTGTGCTCTTTCAGATATGGAATGATGCGCGTCAGAAGGCATTTTTCGAACAGTTTTGACAGACACGAGAGTAAACTTATCGGTCTATACGAAGCTGGTATTGTGTGATCTTTCCCTGGCTTTGGGATCATTATGATTACCGATTTTTTCCATTTTTTTGGGAAATAGCCAAGTCGTGTAATCCCGTTGAAGAGTTTACAAATAACCTCAACTGCACAGTTTGGTAGTTCGATTAACATTTTGGGAGTTATTTGATCACCGCCTGGGGCCTTTTTTGGTTTCAATTGCTCGCTGATTACTTTTGCAATTTCATTTGGTTGAAACAGAATTGGCTCCGTCTCAGATTCAATTCGAATTGACGGCGACGGTAGTGCGAATGAATTAGTTGCAGGGTTTGGCTGAAAAACATTTCGAAGGTGTAAAGCAAATGTACAAGCTCTGTCTTTGTCGCTTCTGGCCCAGCTGCCTGAAGAGTCTCTTATGGGGATTACTGTTTCGGCCGGCGCACTTAGTTTTGGGTGGGCCCTCCACAAGGGATGCTTAGTGCTGGTGGGTGAAAGTTTCTCAATGTACTGGCGTTGTGCTTTTTCTTCTTCTTGCCTTAGAGCCCTGGTAAGTCTGCGACCAGCTTCTTTAAGACTTTGTTTTGAGGATGGCGATCTGCTGGTTTGCCAAGTACGTCTCAAACGTCTTTTCTCCAGAACAAGCTGTTCGATTTCATGGTTAGTTTTGTGTTGGTGTGTGTGCCCATCCCTCCCTTGCGGTGTTGAGACTTTGGCTGCTGCGACGAGTACAGACTCCAGGGCATCGGCGTAGCAGTCGATGTCCTCCTTGATGTTGAGCTGTGGAGTTAGTTCAATGTGGGAACTTACGTACTTTTTGAACTTCAGCCAGTTGGTTCGATGCGACGTCAGCCTGTGAGGGTGCTCGATTAATTCAGGGCTTTGATGAAGAGTTATTAGCACTGGTGAGTGGTCCGATGATAGATCCAAAAGCGATTTTGCAGATATTAGATTGCGAGAGATGTTTTTTGTCACAGCAAAATCAATTAAATCAGGTAGTTTTCTAGGATCTGTAGGCCAGTATGTAGGGCTGCCTGGTGAAACGTAGTGTAGTTTGTTGCATGTTTTAATGAGTGCATTATATAGTTGCCTTCCTTTGGGGGTCACAAGGCGGGATCCCCAGTGCGTGTGCTTGGCGTTGTAATCTCCTGCTGCTATGAATCGCTCTCCAAGCGAATTGTAGAAGTCCATGAATTGGTCTTCGGAGACTGTAAAGCGGGGTGGGCAGTAGACAGCGGCAATGGCAAGGTTGCAGTTGCCCAACTGTAATTTTATCGATTTAGCTTGCAGATGACTTTTAGCAAACCGTTGGTGAAAGTGGTGTTTGACGCGGTCTCTTATTAAGATTCCAGTGCCGCCATGAGCTTTACCATCTGGATGATCTGTGCCATAGAACGTGTATCCCCGTATTTGAAAGTTATATTTGCTGGTGAGATGCGTTTCTGCCAGCAACATAACGTCGATGTGGTTTTCGTTCAGAAATTGAGTTATTTCAGGTTTATGCCGTGAAACACCGTTGGCGTTCCACAGAGTTATTCGAAGGCTAGGCATGGTTTATTTGGACTGCTGAGCTGCAAGCATTTGAAGTAAGATATTTTGGTTTTGCATAAGGGTTTGCATGGTGGTTTTCATGAAGGACATAAATTCCATCATATTTTGTTGCAAAGTAATCATTATAGATTCCATGTTACTTTGTGGCTGTCCCATGGCCTGCTGGATGTTATCAACTTTCGGCTCTATGTGAGCTGTGCCTGATCTTAGAGCACTGGCGTAAGAAATTCCGTTGGTGGTAATTGAAGGGCCAAATGATGATCTGGCTGCTTTTGCGAAGAAAACTTCCGGTGTCGTTTGTGATCTCATGTAAGTGTTTTGTGTGTTCAGGGAGCGTGCCGTTGTTGCTCGTTGCATCCGACTTTTCATCGCCTTGTAGACTGGACAGCCTCTGTAGTTAGCTGTGTGGTTTCCTTGGCAGTTTACACACTTTTTAGTGAGAGAGTCTTCCTTGTTGGCAGGGCAGGGTTCGGAGCCGTGGCAGTTTCCACAAGCTACACATACTGACCTGAGGGTGCAGTAAGCCCTGGTATGACCGTATTCCTGGCAGTTTGTGCATTGCACTGGTCCGGTCCGTTTGTGCGGCTCTTCCACTGTGATCCTACGGTGCAGAAGGTACTGCAACTTGTAGATCGGGTGCACTGCGTTTTTTTCAAAGTTCTGCTGTCTGGCTTCAGCTCGACCTTGAAGAGTGGTTGCGGCTTCTTGTTTTTGTTCATAATGTTTTTAACATTTTTTGCGCAAAAACCGTTTTCTTTTAAGGCCTCTGTAATTTCGCAGGGGGTCACATCGGGTTCTATTCCCTTAAGCACAACTTGCAAACCTTTGCAACTTTTCAGCTGGTACGTGTAGTAATTCTTTTTGGCATCGTTTAAGTACTTCGACACTGCTCGGAAATCGTCTTCGGCTTTGGTTTGGAGTTTAGTTTCGCTTATATTCCCTTTCATAAGCGGAATAACATGAAAGTTATCTTTTCCGACAAGCTCAACTATTTTGTTGACTAGGGCATTCGAGATCTTCTCCCGAATAAAAATAGGTGGGGGCTTTAGTTTCCTTGGGGCTAATTGTTCAGACTCTGTTTCAGGCTCCGCCAGAATGGAAAATCTGTTTTCATCTAATGGCCCGGGATTTACAGGGCCTTTGCTGGAACGATTTATTTTGGGCTTATTGCCGTCCGAGTTTTTTGGGGGTGTTAGCTTGCGCTTGGAGATATTAATGTAGCGATCCATGCCTGTCTGAATGGCCGAACCCGCTTGCAGAATTGTCACTTCTTCTACCGTAGCTTTGTTTTTGCCGTTTGCACCGATTTTTGCACTTGGTTGTGTTGTTGCTTTACCCGCAGCACAAGAAGAGGGTGGAGACGTTATTGCATTGTTGGCGACAGAGACCGTTGTAGTAGTCGTAGTAGTTTCTGTTGTTGTTGCGCTAGGCGGCAGAAGCTCTGTTGGAGTCTTGCATTGCTCACTCCATGGCGTTCGAGCGGTGAAGAGCAGGGCGGGAGAGCAAGAGTTAGCTCTCTGGTTTTCGGCGGTCAGTAAACTTGCACCTTCAAGCACTTTCGGTTCTAGAGTATTACTCGTCACCGTAAAATAGGCGTTGTTACGGGCCAAAGAGAGACGACGTTTGTCTTGTTCTCTCTGAATTTTTTCACGGGTTACGTCTTGTTGTTTTTGTCGTTGAGTGCGCTGATCCACGTTCTTACTCATTTGTTTATAGTTAGTGCGTAAAGATTAATTATTTAATTAATTAAAACTTTAGTTTACGATATGCGATTTGCATCGCGAAACGCAAAACCTCGCGCTTATTTTTTTTTTCGAACGTTTTCGACTGATGGCTAATTGTTTTTCCGGAGCGTTAATAAAACACGTCTGCACGCAGCCGAATTGAATTGGTTATTGATTGATTTTTGAACTTATAGATAATATTCAAAAGTATACCTTTAACTATAATTACAAATGTTGTTGTGGTAATTATTTGGAATACATTATTATATTTTGTATATAGTTCTATAATTTTTTTTGTTTGAATATAAGACAAAAGTTTTAATTTTGTGACATTATTCCTTATGTAAACATTTTGTATGTATTTTAACATAGTATTTGAATGGATTGTACTGAACAATTGGTTAAACATAATTAATTTGAAAATTTTTCTGAGTTTTGGTATATTTACATTCGTCAATTACTATTTTTCCTGTTTTTTATTAAATATGTGGCTCAACATAATTAATTTGGTAATTTTTCCGAGTTTTGGTAATATTTATCAAATAAAAAATATTTAACGCTTCGGGATATATTAAAAAAAATAGATTTCTATTTTAGATTCCCAATGTTAAACTGATTTTATAACTTATATTTTTCTCATAACTATGGCCTGATTAAATGGTTTTGTAGGCTGCATCTTTTGTTTAATTAATTTGGATTGGTCAAAGTTTTTATGCTGATGGGTTCTCAGGCTTTATTTAAAAGTTTGAATATTGTTTATGTCTGCCTTCGTTGATAAAGGCGTGTAAAATGTTTATGAGAAATGTTTGTAACTAGAGTGCCGCCGATCGAATGCGTGGGAACGAATATTGTCTAACGATTTTAAATGTTTTTGTCGAATTGATTTGAAAACATATGATATTGACAATTAAAATAATGGGTATCTCAGGATATACTGGTTGTATGTTGGGTTCGGTGTCCACGGTATTTACGTAGACGTCACTAAAATAATTATTTTCTGTTTAAATATTACTATTTTCGTCAGAATATTTGTTTATATATTTATACGATTGTAAGTTTTCCTTTTTTAATTTTATTATTAATATATTTATTATTTTTTGGTTATTTATTGGATTATATTGTTATTAATTAAATGGATAATATCTCACACAAAGACTTCCTAGCCGTCAATCCTGGCTTTGCCACCGTTTGAGACGACTCACCGTGCTTTGACAAGAATCTTTTACGCTTGCTGTTGTGGTATGTGATTTTTTATCGCCAGTGAACAACCGATCCAGATATTCGCAGATTAAGGCACCCATAAATCGAGTTTATTTGTCACCTTTTTCGACTTAGTTGGAGCTCCTCTGCGATGCTTCAGTCACATGACGATCTCGATACACTATTTGTCTGATTTTATCTGTATCAACGGTCACTGTTCGTCTGGCAGGCTTCCGGTGACAAAATTATCAATTCGGAATCGGTTTGAATCGTTAGTTTGTTGTCTCCTAAGACAAAAACTATTCCACAGCAGTTTTTCCTTGCGCGGAAAAAGATTTCAAAATTACTCGAAATTCAGAGTTTGTGAACTCCTATTAAACTATAAATAGCATTGCCAGTTACGATTCCTAAGCGAAGCACAAAATTTAAATGCAAAAACGGGTATGTCGTTACCAAACAACATAACATATTTATTAATCTTTTTTGTTATTCTTCTTATTTTATTAACGGGTTCCTTTAATACTTATAATAATTATAATAATGTTTGCTTTGAAAACATGCCAAACAACTACAATCTTCGTTTGAAGGTTCCTTTAGCCAAGGAAGATAAGAAGTTTCGGTCCACAGATGTGAAGGTCACTCCTGGGTTCAGGCCACCACGCTAGTCCTTCACCAGTAACTGGTAATCCCATGCATCAGTAGGTGTCGGAACAACATCAACTCTTTGACAAAATTGGTTCGGCAGCGAAAAAATTGTTGCACCTGGATAACAGGGTTGCGAGGTTTGAGTATCTTTTCTTGAATTTCGGAAGGCTTAAGAGTAAGGCGTCAGCCGGGCTCTGAGGGATGAGATCCGGGGTGGTTTCCTGGAAATTAAGAAGCGGATGAATGAGGTATTAAGGTCTGCTGCTCAGCGGCCGCAGCCATCACATGGAAACTTTCCAGATCACCAGCAGCGTCCGGATTGAATAGGCACCGCAGCAGGACAGGTCTCCGGCCGAGTCCAATAAAGGGCACAAAGTCGGCCTTCGCAACGATATCAACCGAAGATTTTTGGAGTTCCTGCACGTGGAGAGCAGCTGTCCAGTATATCCTACGGATTGTGGATGGTGGCGCCGGAAGGAAGCTGACATAGCGACGAATGCAGAGCGTCCGTTTTTGCGAGGAGCCATGCCTGTATGCCAACGTTGTACAAGTACTTTTCAGTTGTCGGAAGGGCAGTTGAAGAAGATTGGTCGATCATAGGACGCGTCAAGCTACCTGTGGAATACCGAAAACAGAGCGAGTCCCCGAGCCTGAAATGACCATCTTACTTTGGAGTGGACTTTTGGTAGGCATTCGGCTTGGCTCCGACGGTAATAGGCCGCATCAGTCCCAAAAACGTGAAGAAGGCAGAAGAAATACACGCGAAATACACTACGCTGATGAAGAGGAAGACCATGAATGATGCGAGTCTTTCTTGGACCAAAAATTAATAGGCATGGAATGGTACCAAATAAGTTTTTTCTGATTTTTTACATGCGAACAAGCCAGACAATGTTGCTGCCTTAGCTCGGGAACTGCAATGCAAATTTTTTGGGTTTGAGGTTAAGAACGACACTTATTATACAAATTCGTCTCGATGCTTCTGTTGCGAATAAGTTTAAGATGCAGAAAATTGTTTTTATTTCCTCTGTAGTCCCGTCCAATTGGCTACAACCGGATGAAGATTACGGCACTTATAAAAACCTAAAGTTATTTGAATGCCATCTAAATTTGAAGGCAAGAGCTAAAAAAGGATAAGAGAAATTGTTAAGGCTTATGACGTCCATTGCGAGGAGGGGTATATAAATCTAATACTTTAGTGTAGTAGGCCACCTTACGCCCGATAAACTATCGATGGTTAATGTTAAGCTTACATTAAGTTTAACATAATCTTTAAGTAAGCCCAATGTTAGTCATGCTTGGTATATGCATGGAATAAAGTGGACGTGTTTTGATAAAAAGTGCCTAAAGTATAATATATACCCCTCCTCTCACAAATTCAGAAGTGGGATAAATCTACGCAATGGACGACATAAACTTTAACAATTTCACTGTTGTTCAACTAAAAAGATGGCTTTCCGCGTTGGGAATGCCAACTCAAGGACTTAAGGCCGAATTGATGGTTCTTCTTGGGCGTGTTCCTCCTGAGGAGCGCGGCCAGGCACCTCGTGAAGACGGCAACCAAAACCCTGGAGAAGATCAACCCGCTAACGAGGATTCTGAAGAAGCTCAAGACGACGCCTCCGCCCATCAACTTCAGGGCGCCGAGGCCAACGTGCTGAACATCGCACCAGCAGCTTCACAGAGGGTGTTTTTCCGAGATGCTCTTAAGCAACATTTTTTGCCGTCATCAGGCAGCTGCAGGCAGAATTTAGTGCGCATCGCAATTTGTTGCAACAAGCGGTGACACGTGGCGCCGCACAACAACAACAAGCAGTTGGCAATAGTGGCAACCCCGGAGACTCAAACATTCTACCGCGGTCGCAAGTGCATGCATCGTCTGGCAACCCTGCCAGTCTGATCGTGCTACGACCTCAGACGACACTACAAGCCCGGACGTTTCGCCAACCCTGTAAGGCCTTGCATCGAGTGGCGACAGCAGCGGTTTGGCAGTATTCGGCTCAACAGACAACAACACCGCCGCTTTCAACGCCGACAGAGCTGCCAACCGAGCTGGATCAGCAACATCGTTATCTTTCGCCAAAGAAGCAGCCATAGACTTTGACGAAAACATGTGTGCTCGCAAATGGGGCGAGCACCATAAGAACATTGGTCAGGTATATGTTTTGACCGACGACTGTCTAAGGATGCTGTTCATTATCAAGCTGAAGGGAAAGGCACAGCGCTGGTTACATGCCAACACTACCAGAATGCTGGAACTTTTCGAGAGGCTATGCGAGCAGCTGATTATGGCCTTCGGGCAAATGTCTTCAAAATCCGAGCAGCGTCGCAAGTTCGAGCAACGGAAATGGCAACAAACCGAGCGATTTGCCATGTACTTCGAAGACAAGATGATGTTGGCTCAACCCATCAACCTGGAGACAGATGAGCTTTTGGAACAAATCATCGAAGGAGTGCCATCAGCCAATTTAAGGGATCAAGCACGCATTCAACGATTCGCCAACCCGGAGCAGATGCAGCAAGCCTTCGCAAATATCTGCCTCCCGCAGATAAACGAGACCAACGCAGCGAAGAAGACATCTATGGAGGCCTCTGGAAACAACGAATTGTGCTGCAGAAACTGTAACTCCAAGGGCCATTTCGCAAAGGATTGCCGCAAGCCAAAAAGGGCTCCCGGATCTTGTTTCGCATGTGGAGAAATGGGGCACTTCGTAGGGCAATGCCCTAAGAGGAATAGCGCTAGCGACAACAACAATTATGTAAGATCTATGCAAATTTATTTCGTTTCGTTTTCTAATGTACCAATTATTGCAGAATGTCTCATAGACTCAGGCAGCGCGATTTCATTTATAAAACTTTCCAAAGTGCCATATGGAATACACATTACTAAAGTTAAGACTTCATATTTTGGTATAAATAAGGCCAACTTAATGTAAAAGGAAAAACTTTGTGTTTTATCATGAAGAAAAGAATAAAAATTTGTTTTGATTTAATAATTGTCGCTGATGAGTCCATGACCCATGATGCAATTCTGGGAAGGGATTTCATGGATATCTTTGGTTTAAGCATTAATCTAGACACCCTTGACACTATTAAGGATAGTAGTTGTAATGTTAACAAAAATAACTCACTGTCTCACACTTGCAACTTGAACCTGTATTGTGGAACGAGGGATCAACGACATAGAATGGCTGATTTATCTGAAGATGTTTGTACGGATTGTCTAGGACATTTAACTGGAAATGAAACTGTTAAGGAGCAACTGTTAGAAGAAGAAGCTATTAAGGAGCAACTATTAGGGAATGAGATTGTTAAGGACTTAACCCCCACTTTAAATAGGGTCGACCTAAACCCTACAATTGCCGGGTGGGCACTCGAACTTAAAAATTTTGATTACGAAGTAGTTCACCGATCGGGAAATAATAAGAAATGGAGAGTAATATTTTACATAAATACCACAATGAACTTGTACACATTGGCAGAGATAAAATGATAGACGCAATTTTAAAAACATATTGGTTTAATAAAATGAAAGAGAAGTACAGTAGTCACATTGAAAATTGCCTAAAATGTGTTGCATTTGCTCCAAAAACGGAGAAATCAGAAATCTGCATAGTATTTCGAAAGGCGATAAACCATTCGAGGTGCTGTATATCGATCATTACGGACCAGTGGATAAAGGAAGAGCAAGTAAACACATCTTTCTGATTGTAGACGGGCTTACTCAGTTCGTAAGACTGTACACAACTAAGACGACAAATACAAAAGAAGTTTTAAAAGCATTAAGCGACTACTTCAGGGCTTATATCACACCAAAGCCGATTGTATCAGACAGAGGTAGTTGTTTTACCTCTAATGATTTCGAACAATTCTTGTCTCAGAGGAACGTAAAGCACTTGAAAATTGCAACAGGGTCTCCACAAGCCAACGGACAGGTGGAGCGTATAAACAGGAGCATTGGCCCTATGATTGCAAAACTTACAGAACCAGAAAACGGTGCACATTGGGACACAGTAATTGAGCAAGTAGAATATACCCTTAATAACACTATATGTTTGATGGAGCAGGAGCGTTTTCCTGACCCACATGAGACTGTAGGGAGTCGGGGGGATAGTTAAGTTAATGAAGCAAATCCAACCGTCTTGTCGCAGTACCAAAATTGAACTCTTTATTCTTACGTTGGATAATAGCCTTCGTGGCCAGTGTGGTGAATTACATGAGAGCGAGAACTTAAGCTTTACCACTGAGAGCGCAGCTCAGGTTAACAAATTAGATCCATACACTTCAAGAAAAATTAATACTTCAAAATTACATTCATGTTTTTCTCAAGATTCAATAGTGGCCCAACATTCCGGCCCCATTGAAAGTACCTAGTTACTTTAAATTAATTGGTAAACGGGCCAATTTGTGAATCGGTCGCCTTATGATTCCTTTTGACGTCCGAACATCCGCGACCCGGACGTGGTTGTCCTGACCTGGTATAGTTGCTTCGATGCGACCTAACAGCCATCGATGAGGAGGGACATGATCTTCGTGGATTAGGACCATTTCGTTGACTGCAATATTTGAAGATCCAGTCGTCCAGTTTGATTTGGCCTGAAGCTCGTGAAGATACTCCGTAGACCAGCGCCTCCAGATGTGTTGCTTGATGGCGCTGACACGCTTCCATCGTTGAGAGCAGTTGATCTGATCATCCTTGACAGGCCAGTCTGGGAGTGCTCGAAGAGCGTCCCCGGTTAAGAAATGACCAGGCGTTAAGACGGCCAAATCGCTGGGATCCGATGAGTGTGGAGAGAGCTCCTCGAAGGTCAATCGGGCATCCTTGAGCGTGCGGTACAAGAGATTCTTGGCGCTTTTAACGGCAGCCTCCCAGAGGCCGCCAAAGTGTGGAGCCCTAGGAGGTATGAAATGGAACGTTACAAATTCGTTTGTACAGTACGATATAATGTCTTGCTGGTTCTTGGTGCTGAAGAAAAAGTCCTTCAGGTCTTGCAACTTGTTGCTCGCGCCTACAAAATTCGTCGCATTGTCGCAAAAAGATGTCTGCAGGTAGACCACGTCTGGCGATCATCCGCTTCAGAGCACCCAAGAACGAATCAGTTGATAGGTCTCCGACGATTTCGATATGCGCCGCCTTTGTGGCGAAGCACACAAATATTGCGATGTAGCTTTTAACGGGCACCTTTCCTCGAACGCGTAGATAGGTATGAACCGGCCCGCAGAAGTCTATTCCACATCGAGCAAATGGTCTTGACAGGGTAATTCTCTCGACTGGAAGGCTGCCCATAAGTTGTTGCAGCAGCTTAGGCCTGTAGCGCACACAGTGGACACAGTTGCGTACAACACGACGAGCGACATCTCGGGCATTCACGACCCAAAACTCCAGCCGCATTAGTCCCACCAGGACCCTTGGTCCAGCGTGGTAGTTCCGCAGGTGTAGATGACGTACGTAGTTGACGACAGCAACATCCTTAGCGGGAAGCAATATAGGATGCTTGTGGGTGTCTGGGATCGATGCGAGCTCCAATCGTCCTCCGACGAGAAGTAGGTTGAATCCATCTGTGATCTGCAAGAAGGGCGATAAGAATTTAAGATGGCTACGAACCGGCGCGCCTTTTTGCAAGAGAGTTATTTCCTCGATGAAATATCGCTGTTGTAGGTTCCATGCGACGCAAAGCATGGCCCTTCGCAGTTCCAGTGGGGAAAGTGACCTCGTAGTGAAGGGGTTTTTCTTCCGACATCGGTCGCAAAATCGAAGCATCCATGCTACCAATCTTAGGCCAGACTGGTGTGATTCCTTGTTGTGGAGGGCTTCCAAGACTCTATTTCTGGAAGGCGATGTCGATGCAAGGAATGCTGATTTGCGTTTTTCTGAAAATACGACATCCATGTCCAGATTGCCGTGTACATTAGGTGGCCATGATGTCGGCAGATTTGATAGAAATGTAGGTCCGTGGAACCATGTTGAGTTGGTGAGTTCTGAAAGGTTGCATCCTCTGGAGATCATGTAAGCTGGGTTGTGCCGTGTCGGAACGAACCTCCATTGACAGTCTGGAGTGAATTCTTGGATATCGGATATCCGGTTGCCGACAAACGTAGAAAGTGTTGCAGAATGTTGTCGAATCCAATGCAACACCAGCTGTGAATCTGTCCACAGAAACGTCTCGGGCGTGTGTTTTCAAAAGGCTGTCTTTATCTGGTTGTAGAGTCGTGCTAGAAGATGCGCTCCACAGAGCTCGAGCTGCGGCAGCGTCTTTTTCTTCGTTGGTGCCACACGCGACTTTGAGACGATTAGATGAACTTCGACGTGGCCATCGGCACGCCTTGTTCTTGCGTAGATGCAACATCCGTACCCTCTTATTGAAGCATCGCTGAAGCCGTGAAGTTGGAGCTCATCTGAATGGGGCTGCAGGCAGAAACGTGTGATGAGCAGAGAGTCCAAATGCTGTAGCGACGACACGAACGATAGCCACGCTTGTTGGAGTGTCATCGGCACTGATTCATCCCAATGCAATCTAAGAAGCCAAATTTCCTGTAGAAGGATTTTTGCCACCATAATAACTGGCGAGACAAGTCCCAGCGGATCGAAGAGGGATGAGGCCACCGAGAGAATGGTTCGCTTTGTGATACTTTCCGGAGCTGTGCTGCAGTTGAATGAGAATTTGAAGATGTCTTCTCGTTGGTCCCACAAAGGTTGCATCCTCTGGAGATCATGTAAGCTGGGTTGTGCCGTGTCGGAACGAACCTCCATTGACAGTCTGGAGTGAATTCTTGGATATCGGATATCCGGTTGCCGACAAACGTAGAAAGTGTTGCAGAATGTTGTCGAATCCAATGCAACACCAGCTGTGAATCTGTCCACAGAAACGTCTCGGGCGTGTGTTTTCAAAAGGCTGTCTTTATCTGGTTGTAGAGTCGTGCTAGAAGATGCGCTCCACAGAGCTCGAGCTGCGGCAGCGTCTTTTTCTTCGTTGGTGCCACACGCGACTTTGAGACGATTAGATGAACTTCGACGTGGCCATCGGCACGCCTTGTTCTTGCGTAGATGCAACATCCGTACCCTCTTATTGAAGCATCGCTGAAGCCGTGAAGTTGGAGCTCATCTGAATGGGGCTGCAGGCAGAAACGTGTGATGAGCAGAGAGTCCAAATGCTGTAGCGACGACACGAACGATAGCCACGCTTGTTGGAGTGTCATCGGCACTGATTCATCCCAATGCAATCTAAGAAGCCAAATTTCCTGTAGAAGGATTTTTGCCACCATAATAACTGGCGAGACAAGTCCCAGCGGATCGAAGAGGGATGAGGCCACCGAGAGAATGGTTCGCTTTGTGATACTTTCCGGAGCTGTGCTGCAGTTGAATGAGAATTTGAAGATGTCTTCTCGTTGGTCCCACTTCAGTCCCAATGTGCTTGTCGTAGCGTAGTCGTCGAGATTTAGCTCCTTGACCGTTGTATCATTGACGAAATCCTGATGGTTGGAGTGCCATTTTGCCAGTTCCATCTTGCCGGCCGTGAGGATAGCGATGACTTCGGTTTGAATCTGGTTCAATTGATCTAGCTTATTTGCTCCACCGAGAAAGTCATCCACATAGAAACACGATTTTATGGCTTCTGCTCCAATTTGATGTGAACTTGCATGTTGATTGGCGAGGTGAGACAGGCTGCGAATTGCTAGATACGGCGCTGATGCGGTGCCGTAAGTAACGGTGTTCAGCTGGTATGTGCGAATCTCCTGGTCGTTGGAGCTTCTCCATAAGATGTACTGAAATTTACGATGCGATGGATCAATTAATACCTGCCGGTACATCTTGACGACGTCAGCAGTTAGTACATAACGATGAGTCCGGAACCTTAGTAAGATTGTAAACAAGTCTGGTTGAATCGTGGGTCCAACTAGAAGGATGTCGTTTAAGGACTTGTAGGTGCTTGTTGGGCACGAGGCGTCAAAGACTACTCTTAGCTTAGTTGACGTGCTGTTGAGTTTAAACACGCAGTGGTGTGGTATGTAGTAGTGGGGTTCGTTGAGGAGTGGGCTGGTTACTAATTCCATGTGACCCAAGCGCTCATATTCTTCCATAAAATTCGTGTATTCGGCTCGCAAATTCGCGTTTCGGCTTAAGCGACGTTCCAACGATGCAAATCTTAGCCGTGCTGTTTCAAGAGACCTTCCCAACAGATTAGGGTCATCCTTGAAGGGCAGTTGAACCATCAGTCTTCCATCCGCTACCTGACAGACAGATTTTTGAAAGATCGATTCGCATTTAGCTTGCGCTGGAGTAAGTGTTAATGGCGTAGTAGAAACTTCCTCTATGCGCCATAAGCGCTCCAGGTTGAGGTTTATTGAATCCTCTGATGAAAGGAAACTATGGGCTTGGGCGGCATGGCCTTGATTGCCGGTACGCCCTGATACTACCCATCCAAAGATCGTCTTTTGCAACATGGGGAGATGGGGACCCAACTTGATTTGGCCAATAGACAAAGCGGTGAAGAACGTTTCTGTGCCAAGAAGAAGGTCGATATGGCGAGACTGATAAAATCTCTCATCAGCCAGTGGAGCGTTGTCTGGGAGGCTCCATGATGAAATGTCGATTTCTGCATCGGGTTGATAGGCGATTCTCGAGGTTATACAGCATTCGACGGGTAACTCTGCTTCACCGAATCGTGACTTTACAACGGTCGAAATGCGATGCTTGATGCGGGTGAAAGAATCGCCAATGCTTCGAATGTCGATAAGTCCCTTGCTTCGGGGCAAACGAAGTTGTTGAGCGAAGTCTTCGGACATGAAGTTAACTTGGGAGCGAGAGTCCAGTAGTGCACGTCCTGGTACGTAGTTGCCCACAGCATCCTGCACTAGTATTATGGCTGTAGCCAGAATGATTTGGTCGTGGTGGGTATCCACGTGTGCGTGAGCGACGGCCTCAGCGACATGGTGCTGAGGTGGCGCATTAGTCGGACTTGGCCGCCTAGGACTCCTGGATTCCTGTCCTGACGGATCGAAGTGAAGCATAGTGTGATGCAGCCGTGAACATATTCTGCACCTATTTGAAGATGGACAATTTGACGGATGATGAGCCTTTCCAAGGCAGTTTGTGCACAGCGATTTTGTCCGGACAGCTTCTAGACGTTGGGCAGGCGACATGTTTTGCAGTCGCGAACATCTAAAAATCCGATGATCCCTGCCAGAGCATATAGGACACGCTTGCGTGGAGCACGTAAAGCTGTGGCCCATGCGTGGAGCTTGCGGTTGTCGCGTTCTGCCGGATGTATTTTGAGCCGTATTCGGATTGCCGATGTGATGTATTGAGGACTCCAAGTGTTGGCAGTGCCGTTCAATCAAGGAGAGGCAGGCATTCCAAGAGGGTAGTGCTGCGAACGTGAGAGATTCGTTCCAGAGCTGCCGGGTTCTCTTATCTACCTTTTCCATGACAATAGCAATCAACATCGTTTGAGCTATCTGCGCTTCGGATCCTAAAGATCGCAACGAGTTAAACAACGCTGATGCGTTGTCAACCAGGCTGCGCAACTGTACACTATTTTCGGTGGTCACAGTTGGCAATTTGAAGAGTGACGCTATGTTGTTCAGGAATACGATGGTGGGGTTATCGTACCTGCTCTTTAGGCGAAGTAAGGCCTTGCTGTAATTCTCTGGAGTGACTTGATACGCCTTGATGGTTTCTAAGGCGGCGCCTCTGAGACAGTTTATGAGGTGATTAAACTTCTCGATCGGCGATAGCGCTTCCTGCTGATCTACAACTTGCAGGAACGTAGTAATATAATTTCTGTATTCCGCGTACTCGCCAGCAAAGGTCGGGAGCGCAAGAGTTGGTAGCTTAAGAGATGATGTTGGTCCAGGCCTGAGTAGCGTGTCTTGGGCGAGCGGCGTAGAATTGTGCACGTCGTCTCCAAGCTGATCCTTTATGGTCACCTTTGTAGCGATAAACAGATCTTCCAGCTCGGCCCGGTAGTTTAGCTGTTCCTCGGTTGAGTCGAGTGCCTCGATTTCGGTTTGGACGGCCATGATTTGTTTGAAGTAGGCCTCCAAAATAGTTAGCCGACACGTGAGTTCGGCTGGCGTCAGCGCGGCATTTGGCTTCTCAACCTTCTCCGTCTTGGCGACTGCTGCTCCAATGCGGGAAATGCTCCTGCGTATGTTAGATCGCGTTTTAATACGTCTAGCGGTGTGGGACACATGGTTATTGTGATTTACTTACAATAAGCCCTTGTAAAGTGTATGTAATTATAAATTAGAGCTTCTGGTGTGTGGTTATAGACGTATGCTGCCAACTTGTGTAGTTCAATATATGGCAGCGCTTTGGTTCCGCAATGAACCAGTTCCAGGTTGATGCGTTGCGCGGTGACTGCTATTGGCACTCGTGGTGACTGTACGCGTGTACAGTGGACTTGCAGGTTTAAACCAAAAGCACTACAGTGACGCCGGAATGAGACCAAAGGAGACTCAGCGATTGGCGTGAGAGCTCTGGCAGCGTTGGCACTGATGACGTAACCTTACCGTTGTGGCGTTACGTAGTCCAGCAAAACGATTTTCCAGGTTAGAGATGATATTGTCGATGGGGCGATGGAGATTCGGCTCCGCAATCGAGAATATAAGTGGCGTAGCTGACTGGGAACAGCGTAGCGTAATCCAGATCTTCTGAGCAACCCGCGCCTTCCAACGATGGTGTATGGGGGTTGTACTGCCGTGTGTTGGATATAAGTGTGCGTGTGTCGTTAGGTGAACGTTGAGCAGCGCATCACATATGTATGAAGTAGCGCGAATCGTAACGTAACAATGCGCGGCTTACGGAATTAACTTTGGGCGATCAGGTTGACTTGAACACTAAGGATTTTTTTTTAATTTTTTAATTTTTTAAATTAACTATCCAGCCCCACTTTGGGCGCCAAAATGTTTGATGGAGCAGGAGCGTTTTCCTGACCCACATGAGACTGTAGGGAGTCGGGGGGATAGTTAAGTTAATGAAGCAAATCCAACCGTCTTGTCGCAGTACCAAAATTGAACTCTTTATTCTTACGTTGGATAATAGCCTTCGTGGCCAGTGTGGTGAATTACATGAGAGCGAGAACTTAAGCTTTACCACTGAGAGCGCAGCTCAGGTTAACAAATTAGATCCATACACTTCAAGAAAAATTAATACTTCAAAATTACATTCATGTTTTTCTCAAGATTCAATAGTGGCCCAACACTATACATAGAAGCATTAAACAGATCCCGAGCAAGATGCTGTTTGGTGTTCAACAGAAAGGAGAGATCGTAGATTAGAGAAAAATTAGAAGAAATAAAAGATACGATTGTTACTGAAAGTTTAGAGGAAATTCGACTAAAAGCAATAGATAATCAAAATCAAGATCAGGCATACAATAAAACTTAGTTTGACAAGACAAAGAAAAAGGCCAAAGCTTCGGAAAGGGGAATTTCGTAGGCCACCTTACGCCCGATAAACTATCGATGGTTAATGTTAAGCTAACCTTAAGTTTAACATAATCTTTAAGCAAGCCCAATGTTAGTCATGCTTGATATATGCATTAAATAAAGTGGACGTGTTTTGATAAAAAGTTCCTAAAGTTTTATATATACCCCTCCTCTCACACTAGCAATATATCAGTTTACCACGATGGCCAAGGCCAGCGAGGGTTACTTGTTAACTACTCCCCCTTAGAATTCCTTTGTCACACTAAACTTATCGATGGCCTGTCATATACCTGCAAGCCAAGCCTTTGGTCATTCAGCCTCTACTTTATTTGATGGAGAAGCAGCATGCCAATACAGGTTGATTATTTTTTTTTTTTTTTTTTTCGCGCGGAATCCCACGGCCCACTTACCCGCCCAACCGACCGAGGGGCGCAGCCGTGTATCGTACGGCACGATTCGCGATATGATAGACGCGAGATAGGAAAATAAAGGCACAGGTCCGGGGAAAAAAGTAATAGTTAGATCAATCTTGTGCCAATGAAGCAAGTATTAATCGTTTTAGGAGCGGCAGAGAGTCAAGATTTGATATTACAGGAAAAAGTCTATTATAGTCAGAACATAATACTCTGAAAGGCTCATGCAAGGCATAGTTAGATCTACAATGATTTAAAATTAGGGGAATATAATTTTTAGTTAATCTACTTGGCACAGAAAAGTTTAGCCGACTTAACAAGTCGGGGCAGTCAATATCACCATGTATAAGGTTATAAATGAAGATAGTACCAAGCATCGTTCTACGGTTGGCTAGGGATGGTAAATTAATCAAAAGAAGTCTACTAGAATAAGAAGGTAAGATAAGATTTGCATCCCAGTTTAGGCGCCGTAAAGCAAAAAGAAGGAAGTTTTTTTGTACAGATTCAATACGACCAATATGTATTCCGTATTGTGGACTCCAGACGGGAGACCCATACTCCAGAATCGGACGGACTAGCGAAATAAATAAAGTTTTAGTCAAATAAGGATCATCGAATTCTTTTGACCACCTTTTAATAAATCCAAGCACTCCTCTGGCTTTATTAACCATGGACGAAATGTGATTAGAAAATTTTAGTTTAGGGTCCAAGAGAACGCCAAGATCGTTTACAAGAGTTATTCTATCCAAAGAGCTGCCACTTAACGTGTAAGTCGCGTATATCGGATTGGCCCGATAAAAAGTCATCAGCTTGCACTTGGAGCCGTTTAAATTTAGTAAATTATCTCGGCACCAGTTTTGAAAATTATCTAGATCGGATTGCAAGTCTAAATGGCAGGAAATGTCCTTATACTGCAGGCACAACTTAACATCATCTGCGTACATAAGTACGCGAGAATGACTTATAATTGAGGGAAGATCGTTAATAAATAATGTAAAAAGTAACGGACCCAGATGGCTCCCTTGTGGGACACCGGAGGTAACACGGAAAATTTCAGAAATTGAATTTTTAAAAAGGACCCTTTGTGACCTGCCATTTAGATAACTTGAAATCCATTTAAGCAGATCAACTGGAAAACCTAAAAGGTCAAGTTTATGAATAAGAAGTAAGTGATTTACAGAGTCAAATGCTTTACTAAAGTCAGTGTAAATGACATCTGTTTGAAAACTACTATTGAAGCCTTTTATCACAAATGTAGTGAGCTCTAGAAGGTTTGTAATTGTGGATCTACGTTTAATAAATCCGTGTTGACACGGAGAAATAATTGATCTGCAAAAGTGCTGCAAATGAGGAGTAATAATTTTTTCAAAAAGCTTAGGAATAGCTGACAACTTAGAAATACCTCTGTAGTTACTGGCTTCTAACTTGTTACCTTTTTTGAAAAGAGGAATAACAAATGATTCCTTCCAAATATTTGGGAATTGGGACGTTTCTAGAGATAAGGTAAACAACTTGTGAAGAGGTTTGCACAGGGCCTTAGCGCAATACCTAAGCACGCACCCAGGAATACCATCGGGCCCTGGCGAATAAACAGGCTTAATACGAAGAAGATCCAAAAGAAGAGAGCTTTCTGTTAAAGTGGGACAGAATATGAGGTTTGACTTGGGCATGGTGTAAGAATAAGGCTGAGATGAATAATCTAAAGTAGAGTAAGTCGTTTGAAAAAATTGGGCAAATATATCGGCTATTGCCTGATCTGTGGTTCCCGTCATGTTTTCGAACGACAGCGAGGAAGGAAAAGAATTAGATTTACGCTTGGTGTTAACAAAATTATAGAACTGTTTCGGGTCCTGAGAGAACTGGACCTTACAACGGTTTAAGTAACTATTATAACACTGAGCATTAAGCACGGTAAATCTTGACCGAGCACTTAGATATCTAGTAAAAACAGATTGAGAACCGGTATTTTTATATTTCCTAAAAAGTCTGGACTTTACATTTCTTAAGTGTGTCAACTCATTGCTAAACCAAGGTGATTTATTGGAAGTTGACGGATAGTACCACGGAACACAGGAATTAAAAAATGAGTTTATTGCAGTATAAAAAACATTAACTGCATCGGACATATTATTGCATAAGTAAAGATCAGACCAATTAAAGCCAGAAATAAAATTATTAAGCCTCAGAAAGTCTGCCTTGCGAAAACAATGTATTCGTTTGGATTTTTCTGATTTTTCTTCTATAACTCTACCCGTATCAAATGAAAGTTCGATTGTTGGGTGATATGGATCTTCAGGTTGCGTGAGTGGTGCTACTCTGGACAGAAACACACCTTCAGGATTCGATACAAAACACAAATCAAGTAGGCGACCTAATGAATTTCGAACATGGTTTACTTGAGATAGAGATATGTCAAGCAGGCCATCAATAAAATCATGTTGTGCTATAGGTAGTAAGACATTCGATCCATCCTCAGTGGACCAAGTAACTCCGGGTATATTAAAATCACCTAGAACTATCAACTGATCCCTATCGGAAAGCTTATTTTCATATGATTTATGTATTTTAGGCCATTGATGGTGCATTACAATACAGTGTGGTCATCGGATACTGGGAGGATCGTAAATTTACAGATGTACTTAATTTTGCGGTAATTAATTAATATTATTAATATCTTTAAATTAATAGATTTGTATAAGCTTCTATCAGACTATTGGGACTTCTATGGGATGCTCGGCAAGTACGGCATGGTTCCCGAGAAGATTTACGTGACATATGAAAATAGAGGTGCAAATTTATTAACAGTGGTATTCTTGAATAAGTATAAACATTTTATGTACTGATTCAATGCGGTCAATATATTTTCCGTATTGTGGACTCTGGACGAGAGACCCACACTCCCAAATCGGAAGGTCTTTTAAATAAATAAAGACTTAGTACCCATTTTTTAAGAAGACCAAGCACACCTCACCTTGTCGAAATATTATCAAAAAACTTTATTTCCAAGTGGACGGCAAGATTCCTTCCAAATATGTGGAATTTATGAAGTTTCTAGAGAAAAAGTTTGTTCAAAAAGCTTAGGAATAGCTGATCACTTGGCTATAACTTTATAGGCCTTTAACTTGTTAGTGTTGTGAGGAGTTAAATAACCCCTCACAAATGAATGAGAGTTTGGAGAATACAGCTGGAGAGAGTTTGGAGAAATACAGCTGGTGAGAGTTTGGAGAACACAGCTGGAGAGAGTTTGGAGAAATACAGCTGGTGAGAGTTTGGAGAACACAGCTGGTGAGAGTTTGGAGAACACAGCTGGTGATAGTTTGGAGAATACGGCTGGAGAGAGTTTGGAGAGAACGTGTAACGGTAGAAGGCGGCGGACTTTGGACCGAGGATGGTGCCGTGCGCAAAACCGAAAAAGGAGAAGCCAAGAATTAACGGGATACGCCGGCCTATAAAAGCGGGCCGAGCGCAGGAAGCGGGATCAGTCGATCACAAGGAGTCAATCCAGCAAGATCAGTAGACAAGCAGTAAATCAGCGAGGAAAACAAGTCAAGTCAACATCAGGAGGAAGCAGAGCCGCGCCGAGTCAACAGGAGCAAGATCGCCACATCAAGACGTTCGGGACTTAGAGTTGAAGTCGCCGAGCTGAGAAACAGGTAGCTGAGGCATCACGCGGCTAAGTCCAGGCGCTTTGTTCTAATTCTTGTCGCGACGTGAGCTTGGCATATTGCTCGGCGAGTCCGACGGAAGTGAATAGAAAGAGTCCTTCGACCGAGAACCGTGGGCTCGAAAGGGAAGTTGTCCAGAACGAGCGGCCGTGCGAAAACAATTGCCATATCGAATTCCGGCGTACGCCTGAACCGACAGGCGAGAATTGTGCAGGCCCTGGTGCGACTAGCCACGAAGGACGCGCGTCTGAACCACTGGGGTCTCGAGAGGCGTATGCGTCGAGAGCACGGTAATTCACCGCCAGAGTCCTAGACAGGCAACTGACCGAATCTCGAGAGCCAAAGACCGCTGCACCTAGTCTCACTAGAGCACGCAAACCACGACGTGAGCAGAGCAAGGGCATCGAGAACACAAGGAGCGACGAGCAGCCATCGCAGGCCCAGCGGCAACCAAGCCATTCCACAACACATCCAGTCCACGGCTAAGAGGCGAGGGCGGAAGCGTTCGTCTTGAACCTAGCGTCCTGCCACAGGGACTGCATTGGCGGCCTTCCGGCGTATGCTTGAACCGTCAGGTGGAAACTGTGCAGGCGTCTGGTGCGACCGGCCCGGACAGAGCCAGGGACAGGAGGCTGTGGCTGCGAAAGGCGTACGCTTTGAGAGCCCGGTGCCTGTTCACCCTAGTCTGGGAACGGTGACGCATCCCTAGACCCTCAGAAGCCCCGAGGCCAAAGACAGCGGAGGCGTTTCGGAGCAGCGAGCAGCGAACAGCGAGGCAGCGGAGAGCGACGGTGGAGCGACAACAATTCTTCAAGGGAGGCGTTGAGATACCCATCTGTCACCATTAGTCCCAGGCCGAAGGACAAGTCGGCGAATAAAGATCCCAATACAAGCATCCCAACATTCTGTGCGTTCTCACTAGACAATCGGGCGGTCACGTTTATATAAATTTGGTGGGACGAACAACACACATCTTCTGAGCTAGCCGCACGATACTCGTAGCGAGCAGACCGTAAAAATAAGTTCGTTACATCTGGCGCCCAAAACGTGATTGTCCGGTCGGTGAGAATTAGCAAACAAACAGAAAATGGGGAAAGGATGGATTTATCTCCTCAAGAAAGAGGATTTCGCCAAAATAGGAGCCAAGTTAGGCATCACTTTGGAGGGAAGAACGGATGACAAGAGGAAAGCCCTCTCAGAGTACCTCACAAGGAAACAGGATGACCCAAGAGTAGCAGAGATCTGGGCTGAGCTGGAAGAGAAATACGACGATAAGCCAGGCCCAACAATCAAATTGCTGAACCCTGACGCCGAGGAGCTCATAGCAAGTCTCGGAGTGGACAGCATGAGGGAAGCTGGCAGGAGTCGAAACCCACGCCAAGAAAGAATAACAGGGCAGCAAAGACCTAGCACTCCAGATTACGCCAAAGTCGCAAAGCAAGTGAGGGAATGGTCGTTCAAATTCGATGGCACAGAGAAGCCACTAGAATTTCTAGAGCAGGTGGAATGGTCCGCAAACACGTACGGGCTGAACCTGAACATGATCCCACGTGCAATGCCAGAGCTATTGCAAGGCAAAGCACTGAAATGGTTTATTTCAAACAACAAACAGTGGAGAACATGGGGAGAGTTCAGCGAAAGTTTCCAGACGTACTTTCTGCCGAGAGGGTTCTTCTCGAAATTGGCAGACAAGGTGAAGCAACGGAAACAGGGTTTCAGGGAACCGTTCAAAGATTACATGGTGGACATGCAGACTTTGATGAGGCCACTCGGGTATTCGCCAAAGGAGACCCTAGAAATAATCAAGGACAACTGCACACCAGACCTGAGAATCTCACTAAGAACGTACAAAGTGGATGATCTGGACACATTAATGATCCTGGCTGACGAGTACGAAGAACTGGACAAAGAGCGAGAAGAGTTCATTCACGAACACAAGTTCTCTCGAAGCAGAATCGCAGCACCACCACAAACTACATGCAGGAGATGTGAAGACAGCACGGTAAACCAAACCCCGTCCTTTGGCCAGTGGACACCGGCCAATACAACACCACAAAGGCAACCAACGAACACATTATGGAGGCCACCAAACACCACTCAGATGGCACGCAACCCAATGCCAAGAGCCACCAATACACAGACCCACGTGGTGAACCCACAGGAGGCATGTCGCCGTTGTGGAGGACACGAACACTGGGCACGAGGATGCAGAAACCAAAGACTACTGTTCTGCTGGGAGTGCGGCAAAATTGGCATCAGGAGTGTAGAGTGCTGCCAAAAGGCGGGAAATGGGCAGCGATCCCAGTCGCAGAGAGGCGCACAGGGGTCGCAAAGTGTCTCCTCTCCAAACTAACTGGCAAGTTGATCGAGGAAGAGCAGCAGTTATCCGCGTACGTTGAAATTGGAGGCGTCGCATACAAGGCCACAATTGACACGGGAGCAACGTCAAGTTTCATTAATGAGGAGCTAGCGGATAGACTGACTGACACAGGAATGATCACAAGGACAAGACGGCAAGTTAGGTTGGCAGACGGCAGATGCAGCCGGATAAGCTCACAGCTCGAAATCACGGTGAAATTTGGAAACAAACAATTGGAGATGAATCTGTTAATACTTCCAGGAGTAGTGGACGAACTAGTGCTGGGATGGAACTTCCTCACAGGAGTCGGGGCAGAAATAAAATGTGCCGGGCATGAATTGCAAATACCGGCAAGAAAACGGCACAGTGGATGTCTAGAAGAAAGGCTGTCGGTGGCTGTAGATTCACACTTAAGTGATGAAGAGGACATCGAGAAATTCCTCGCCACACAGTTAGCAGATTTCAGCACCATGTCAGGAACATCTACAGTGGCCGAGCACCAAATCACCATGAAAGACGACAAGCCAATCAAGCAGAGGTATTATCCTAAAAACCCAAGAGTCCAAGGAGAAATCAACGCAAAGGTGGACGAGCTGTTACAAATGGGCTTCATAGAACATTCAAGAAGTCCATACAGCTCGCCCATCGTGATGGTGAAAAAGAAGACGGGCAAGTGGAGGCTATGCGTGGATTTCAGACAAATAAACGCGAAGTCCATAAAAGATGCCTACCCGATGCCGCGAATCAACTATATCCTGGATCAACTCAGAGAGGCGAAATATATAAGCAGTCTAGATCTGAAAGACGGATATTGGCAAGTCCCTTTGGAAGCAAATAGTCGGCAATATACGGCATTTACAGTACCCAGCAAAGGTTTATTCCAATGGAAAGTAATGCCTTTCGGACTACATTCAGCATCGGCCACGTTCCAAAGGGCTCTGGATCAGGTAATCGGCCCGGAGATGTCACCATACGCGTTTGCATACCAAGATGACATCATTGTGATCGGACGCACACTGAAAGAACACGTGGAGAACCTAAAGGAAGTGTTCAGGCGCCTAAAGGAAGCAAATTTGAGAATAAACGCCGATAAATGCAAATTCTTCAAGCAAGAATTGCTTTACCTAGGACACCGCGTTACTAGCGAAGGGATAGGCACAGATCCCGAGAAGGTAGCAGCCATAGCCGAACTAGAGCCACCGTCGACAGTACGCGAACTACGGCAATACCTAGGCGTAGCCTCATGGTATCGACGATTTGTGCCAGACTTTGCGCGTATAGTTAGACCACTGAACGATCTTCTGCGCAAAGGCACAAAGTGGACATGGACGCCGGAACACCAACAGGCCTTCGAAGAGGTAAAGGCACGATTAGTAGCCGATCCAGTGCTGGCGTGCCCAGATTTTGAGAAAAGGTTCATCCTTCAGACGGACGCCAGCGACTATGGGTTAGGTGCAATCCTGACTCAAGAGACAGTACGACTTCGAGGTAGCGTACAGGAAAGGACAACTGAACGTAGTAGCAGACGCCTTATCCCGACAACCGTTGCCGGAGACACTTAGGGCCATAAAAGACGCATCAGAACCTACCAATAGCTGCAGCTGGATCAGGAGTATGTTGGAGAAAATAAGAGCACAACCACAAAAATATCCAGATTATGTAATGGAAGGCGAGTCACTATATAGGCACATTCCTCACAGAGCGGGCTATGAAGATGTCGTGGCTTGGAAACTGTGCGTTCCGCAGGATCTAAGACAAGCCGTCCTGGAAGAAAACCATGACTCCCCATCCGCTGGCCATGTTGGGAGTAGAAGAACAATAGCACGCCTGGCAGCCCGATACTACTGGCCAGGAATGCACAGAGACGCCAGGATCCACGTACGCAAGTGTGAAGTTTGCCTGAAATACAAGCCCAATCAGCTGCAGGCTGCAGGGAAAATGCTAACTCAGGTACCAGAGGAACCATGGGCAACAGTATGTGCGGACTTCGTCGGGCCGCTGCCTAGATCAAAGCATGGAAATCAAATGATACTGGTGTTAGTTGATCGGTTTTCTAAATGGACGGAAATTGTACCACTACGAACAGCGACAGCGGAGACCCTACAGAAGGCGTTCAGAGAACGCATCATATCAAGGTTCGGGGCTCCAAAGATAGTGATAACCGACAACGGAGTACAGTTCACCAGTCGATCGTTTAAAAGATTTCTTAGCGAAATGGGAATAAAGCAGCAATTCACGGCGCCCTACACACCGCAGGAAAACCCAACAGAACGGGCTAACCGTACGGTAAAGACTATGATAGCTCAATTCGCAGGAAAAGACCAAAGAACCTGGGACGAAAATTGGCCTGAAATTATGCTAGCAGTAAACTCAAGCGTATCTGAATCAACCGGGTACTCCCCAGCGTTTCTCACTCAAGGCCGAGAACCCCGTTTGCCAAACGCACTATACGACAGGGAAACGCTAGGCTCGGGGAAGAGCACAGAGACCCCAGACGAGAATGCAGCTAAACTTCAAGAGATTTTCGAAGTCGTGCGCCGTAACATAGAAAAGGCATCCCAGGACCAAGCCAGATACTACAATCTGAGGAGGAGGAAGTGGACGCCGGAGGTGGGCAGCATAGTATGGGCAAAAGAACACCACCTATCCAAAGCAGCCGAGGGTTTCGCAGCGAAATTAGCCCCGAGGTACGATGGTCCTTACCAGGTTGTAGATTTCGTCTCGCCTGTAATCTGCAAAATACGCCACACACATTCGAAGAAAGAGCGGACAATTCACATTAGCGAGCTTAAGCAGCAACAAGCAGAAACGGCACAAGAGCAGACGGCGGACACGCCGGAGGACTAGGACAAGGACATCACATTGATACAGACTGCGAGGCAACAGGATTAGGCGTCAGGCCGAAGCAAGAGTCATCCATACGCCACGCAGAAAGGATAATCACCAGGATAAGACACGGAATATAAATGGGAAACGATGCTAGGGACCCCGACTACGAGGCAAACGGATTCAGCGTCAGGCATACGTCCGAGTCATCCATCGATACGCCGCGTAGATAAGGTGTAACAAAAACAAAAAGGGGGGCCTATACAAAGAGGCGGGCAGATTCGGCATCGGGCATACGCCCAAGTCATCCACCCATACGCCGCGTAGCACAGGGAACACACAAGGAGGATATACAGGGATCCCAACAAGGCAGACGGATTCATCGTCGGGCATACGCCCGAGTCATCCGCCTATACGCCGCATGGAATAGGTTTACAATACGAGCAGCAACTGCAAATCCGTAGCGTCGCTAGACTCTATACGGATTAGAGCAGAGCTGCCGAAGAAAGGGGAGAGACGGCACAGCAGAGCTGCACCGTAGGTCCAGATGCGATGCGAGTAATTTAAAAAAAAAAAAATAAGAGTAATCATAATACATAAGAGAATAAAAACATGAATATATATGAACATAAAAGAAACCCTGGCACAGGGAACACAGAAAACACGGGCACATCAAACATAACAAACGCGCACAATACAAACAAATAAATAACACAAAACACAAAAAAAAGGGTACAGGCGGCATCGGTCTTCTCATATACGACATCGAGGCCCGGCGGCCAAGGGCGACTGGAGGGCGAAAGGCTAAAAGAGAGAGTAAAAAGTGAGAATGGTGAAAGTGGAGAAAGAAAGGAAAAACTTACCATTGAAACTTTCATGTCATCTCGCTCAGATAAAGGGATGGGGGCGCTTCGATTAATGAGCGGTCGATTGGCACTAGACGATAGTGACGATCGATGGGCACAGAACACTGGAGATGACGGCACAGGAAGGGTCACACTAAAAAAATATCGCCGCAACCGGATGGCAACGCTGCAATAATTCGAATCATCGATATCGGCTGGAAAACCGATCGGGAAAGCAGTAGTGTGACCAGACAACGAAGGAAAGGAGATGCTTAGAACGCGAAGCATATGGGGGAAACATCTTGGGCGGGACATTCAAAGGAGATGCAAAGGAGAACACGAGACATCTATGGGGAAACATCTTGGGCGGGAAAAGGAATGGAGCATCGGCGCTGTGGAACTCAAGTACGAGCTATGAGCGTCGAGGGAACCATTTGGAGGAGCAAAAAGACTCGAAGGCTACAAGGATTTACAAGAAAGACAGCCGGAGAGAAGAAAGTCAAGTCTATGGGGGAAACATCTTGGGCGGGAAAAGGAATGGAGCATCGGCGCTGTGGAACTCACGTACGAGCTGTGAGCGTCGAGGGAACCATTTGAAGGAGCAAGAGGACTCGAAGGCTACAAGGATTTACAAGGAAGACAGCCGGAGAGAAGAAAATCAAGTCTATGGGGGAAACATCTTGGGGCGGGAAATACATAGAACGAGAAGGAGCGACGTCGAGGGAAGGAGGACCAACATCAGCGATCCAGAACAGCGGATCCAAGGAGAACTCCAAGATAACAGCCGGATAAGAGGTGCAAGTCTCATTTCGTTCCCGAAGAAAGGGGAGAATGTGAGGAGTTAAATAACCCCATCACAAATGAATGAGAGTTTGGAGAATACAGCTGGAGAGAGTTTGGAGAAATACAGCTGGTGAGAGTTTGGAGAACACAGCTGGAGAGAGTTTGGAGAAATACAGCTGGTGAGAGTTTGGAGAACACAGCTGGTGAGAGTTTGGAGAACACAGCTGGTGATAGTTTGGAGAATACGGCTGGAGAGAGTTTGGAGAGAACGTGTAACGGTAGAAGGCGGCGGACTTTGGACCGAGGATGGTGCCGTGCGCAAAACCGAAAAAGGAGAAGCCAAGAATTAACGGGATACGCCGGCCTATAAAAGCGGGCCGAGCGCAGGAAGCGGGATCAGTCGATCACAAGGAGTCAATCCAGCAAGATCAGTAGACAAGCAGTAAATCAGCGAGGAAAACAAGTCAAGTCAACATCAGGAGGAAGCAGAGCCGCGCCGAGTCAACAGGAGCAAGATCGCTACATCAAGACGTTCGGGACTTAGAGTTGAAGTCGCCGAGCTGAGAAACAGGTAGCTGAGGTCCTTGAGGCATCACGCGGCTAAGTCCAGGCGCTTTGTTCTAATTCTTGTCGCGACGTGAGCTTGGCATATTGCTCGGCGAGTCCGACGGAAGTGAATAGAAAGAGTCCTTCGACCGAGAACCGTGGGCTCGAAAGGGAAGTTGTCCAGAACGAGCGGCCGTGCGAAAACAATTGCCATATCGAATTCCGGCGTACGCCTGAACCGACAGGCGAGAATTGTGCAGGCCCTGGTGCGACTAGCCACGAAGGACGCGCGTCTGAACCACTGGGGTCTCGAGAGGCGTATGCGTCGAGAGCACGGTAATTCACCGCCAGAGTCCTAGACAGGCAACTGACCGAATCTCGAGAGCCAAAGACCGCTGCACCTAGTCTCACTAGAGCACGCAAACCACGACGTGAGCAGAGCAAGGGCATCGAGAACACAAGGAGCGACGAGCAGCCATCGCAGGCCCAGCGGCAACCAAGCCATTCCACAACACATCCAGTCCACGGCTAAGAGGCGAGGGCGGAAGCGTTCGTCTTGAACCTAGCGTCCTGCCACAGGGACTGCATTGGCGGCCTTCCGGCGTATGCTTGAACCGTCAGGTGGAAACTGTGCAGGCGTCTGGTGCGACCGGCCGGGACAGAGCCAGGGACAGGAGGCTGTGGCTGCGAAAGGCGTACGCTTTGAGAGCCCGGTGCCTGTTCACCCTAGTCTGGGAACGGTGACGCATCCCTAGACCCTCAGAAGCCCCGAGGCCAAAGACAGCGGAGGCGTTTCGGAGCAGCGAGCAGCGAACAGCGAGGCAGCGGAGAGCGACGGTGGAGCGACAACAATTCTTCAAGGGAGGCGTTGAGATACCCATCTGTCACCATTAGTCCCAGGCCGAAGGACAAGTCGGCGAATAAAGATCCCAATACAAGCATCCCAACATTCTGTGCGTTCTCACTAGACAATCGGGCGGTCACGTTTATATAAATTTGGTGGGACGAACAACACACATCTTCTGAGCTAGCCGCACGATACTCGTAGCGAGCAGACCGTAAAAATAAGTTCGTTACAGTGTTCTTGTGAAGTGGAGTTGCAGATGATTTCTTCCAAATATGGGGGAATTGGAAAGTTTCTTTGGATAAGGTAAATAATTTGAAAATACCAGAATACCATCGGAGGAATAAATATGCTTGACACGGTTAAAGTGGGACAGAATTTGAGGTTCGACTTGGAAGGAATGATCTAAAATAGAATAAGGCGTTTGAAAAAATTGGGCAAATGCCTGATCTGGGGCTTCCCTTGTTTTCAAACGACAGCGAGGGAGGCTAACAAAGTTATGAAACTTTTTCGGCTCCTGGACTTTACAACGGTTTAAGTAATTATTATAATACTGACCATATAAGCACGGTGAAACTTGTCTAGACTTTAGGCTACAAGTACGCCGACGAGGTTACCGACGCTAAAACCACATCGAGGACGACGCGGATACTGCGAGGAACCACACGATTATTCGGTGGTCGTCGTCCACGGGAGCCTTGTCACTCCAGGTCACAGCCAAACAATGAACAGCCTAGGAACAGGCGAGATCCATGAGCCACCCCATTAGAACTATTCAACATTTTTTTTTACAAATTTGTGCACAAACATTGTCAACAAACTGAACTTTCAGAAAAAAGAATCATTCATGTAATAAAATAAATTGCTACATGCCAAAACAAAATCCAAACTTTCCTATTGCTTTTCCTATTGCTTCCTTTCAGGTGGGTACTGCTGGAAATCTGAGTCAGTCCCACATTTTGTTTCTCAATTTCGTCTTTTACTGAGAGGATGTCAAAGTCTCTGTGAATGTTATCGTTGCGAACATACCACAAATGTCTTACTGACATACTTTTGTTTTTAATATTAAACAAAATAGTTTACGATAGATACAACAATAGTAATAACTTTAGCGGTAGAAATAGTGAAACTGTCGATATTGTTATGTTTTATTTTTATCTTTGTGGCTTATGTTTTGCTAAATTGGTTTCACATATAAATTTAATGGGCTTATATCGGTATCTTATTTAAGCTGAATTTAATAAAAGAATCGGCTGTAGACAGAAAAATTTACACTTTATGCCGTCTTTAAGAAGACGTTCGGGAAAGAGGAAGTGTTGAACTTTGCCAACGATTACAATTCGCGAATTTCCTTTACTGGTTTTAAATTATTGTTGAATTTTTTATCTTGAATTTAAATGGAACCTATATATTACGAGGTCGATTCTGTAAACCGAGATTTTATTTCCTGGTTTGGAGATAAAACGAGGCTTCTGAAACTATGAAAACCCATGGCCGGATGACTGTAAAATTGGATTTAAGGTAATTTGGGGAAAGCAAGTGGTGGACAAGGTATAACTTTTCTTTTTCTTTGTCCGTGCTTTCGTGGCCCCACGCTAGTCGCCATTTATTCTTTGACAACACGGCGAACGGACTATCCCAGAGAGTTGTTGCTTTTCCACTTGGCTCTTACCCATTTATAGCGGAGCCGTTTTAACTCAGGGTCCCATTAAAGTAAGAATTTATAATTTATATATACAGTGGCGAGCAAAATTGAGTGTATGCTCAGACTTTTGTCACCCATAAAATCAAAATCACACAAAAAAATCAAAAAAATTGTTTTGTTTTATTTTTATAACTTAATTCTTAGTAAATTCAGTGAATAGTACGAGCAGAATCCGTCAGCAAGTTAGGTTTTTATCAAAAGGGTTAACATATTTAAATTTGTTAATGTCTGAATCAGGTTGGCATATCAATATCCCGCGGAGCTTGAAGCCCTGCGTGGATAAATGTAATATTATGTTAATGTCGGAATAAAAATAAATTTAATATAAGAATGGGCCTTATTTGACCTCTAAACTGCCGTTGCCGATGAAGGTAATTTAGTTGCGGTGATTATGAAATCTTGTTGTTGCCATAGTACACACTTGGGTTGTACACACACAGCGCAAATACGTTAAGATTTTAGTTTTTATAACAGGAATTGGACGTCTACCGGAATTACAAACAATGTCAACCGCTTAAAAAAAAAAATTTCGGTTAATATCTTTCGACACACAAAAAGTTTGGGTAATATATTTGAGAGAGCGGAAGAGAGCGAGAAAACTGTAAGCGGGGCATGGGTTTGCTTGCAGCTTGGCAAATGGCTCTTTGTAAAATATATTTATTTCCGTGAAAGAACTGACATATGTTGATAGTTATATTAAAATAAAAAAATAACGACTTTTGAATGCTTTTGTATACGTTGGTACAACTTTTTTTTTTACTTCGATTTCATGATATATTGATTTGACATTTTTTCCATATATTATGACTTTTAGGGCAACTAGACGTTGGTTCACTCCAGCGGTATTCTCAAGAAGGTTGCGCCATTGATGATTGTTAACGTGTTCTTATTTTAAGTGATTTTAAAGTTTGCGTCTTAGTGCCAAATGAATTATATAGGTAAAATCTACTCAGTATATAGTGTGTTTTCAGTTTTTAAATTTTTATCGTATACAAATATATATAGTATTTTATTATTTTATTTTTTAGTCATATATATATAGTAACATACCTACACCCACATATCTACTTCATAAACATATTTAAACTACGCATTTGACACACCCAAGAGTCGCCAATTAATATAAACATCCTCTTGAGTTATAAACAAATGTCCCCAATCTCCAAAAAGCTTTTATGCCCCAATTCTGTAAAATTGCAGACGCAGCTCAAACCTAGATCGCTCTCATGCTCAGTGCTCTCAACTTGGACACTCTCAATTTATCAATCGCGTTCTTTCTCCCAATCGAAGGTTTGATAAGCGTCAACGTAGTTTATAAGTTTGAGTTTTAAGTTGAATCTTGTAAGGAGCAGTCCTATCTCTCCCAGTTCGCGTTTACACTATTTTGATAAATAAAAATTATATATTTTTCAAAGTGTTAAATCCCGAATTTGTTATTATATAGTGGCATATGCATAAAACTAAAAACCCATGTGTCGATAAATAATGGAAAGTTACCATCTTATCTTAAGGATTCCAGACGTAACATAATCACGAGACGCTGTCAAGACTGCAGACTAATATAAATGCAGACAGACTCATTGTGAGGCACCGTAAAAGCTGGCCCACATCCAGCGGGTAAAAATGTACATATTCACACAAATATTGGTAGATAATAAGATAATAATGATAAGATAATAATTTAAGATGTACATATTGGTAGATAATAAGAAAAACTAGTACTAGGTTAGGATAGGCCACGGAGGCAGGCAAGAAGCCAAAAGAGCCGTTAAGTTCAAAACTTCGGCCGTTAGCCGGTAGTTCAAACAGGCGTTATTTAATGTATTAATTAGCATCTCAGCTGATCAGGCACTCTACTCAGCGAGTTAGGCGATCTACACACGATCGGATTAGGCGACCTACGCACGGTTCCAGTGTTGAGAAGCGAGAACCCGGCTGGCTATATAAACCCAACGGCTGCTAGTCCAGTCTCTTTCATTCGGCACCAGTCAAAGACCAAGCATCGAAGCAGAGAAAACCACGCAAAGGACACGCAGGACACCAAGGACCTGCAGGACATCAAGGATCAGGACGAAGGACCCTAGAGAGTAGAGTGCGAGAGAGATAGGGAGAGACAGGGAAAGAAAATAGTGCGGCTAGGGAAAATATACAGATAGAAAAGAGGAAGAAAAGCCCACAAAGATAACCTAGAAAAAAATAAAACGAAAACACGGACAATAAGAACAGCGAACATACACCGAGTTGGATTTATTTCTTCCCTGACCCTCAGAGCCCTGATCCGCGTGTGCTAAAACAGTGGCCTAAGCCAAGCCGGTTTTTTAGAAAATCCCCCCCAAGGAAAATCCGTCGCGATTCCGGTCGACACACCCAAGCCCCCAAGTAACCCAAACCCGACCCGCGTGTGCCAAACTGTGGCCCTGGACTTTGGTGGCAACCACGTGCACAGACGTGAAGGCTGTAACGCCCTAAATCTGAGGGCGTACAAATTTAAGTTAATCGTGCCGAGGATCGGAGTCCATCTATGTAGCATTTAGTATATTAGTATATATTTAGTATTACAATTAGCTTTAAGATTTGGACATGGAGTCCACCCCTGTTATCAATATGAATTAATAGTAACTAAGGATAAACTAATTAAGCTGGTGTTTACAATTGAAGCCGAGACACGCACCACGGGCAGAACCCCCTTAACCCGCTATCGCACTCCTGAGGGGGGCAATCGATATCACGATCGATAACAGGGAACTGGGTCAGAGAACACGACGCGAGCTGAAGTACGATCGCTAGAAATCGGACTCGGTCTCTTCTCTTTGGTTTTCGACTTTTACCGCGAGTAGACGTGTGCACAAATAATCCTCCGACACGCGATTCAAAAGCCAAACGCCTAGCCTGAGATTCACCGTGCTCATCCGCGCCACACCAGTTGACATCCTCAAGGTTACACGTAAGCAAGAACACCCATTGTGAGGGCAGCAGCCAGGGAACCACTTTCACTAATTATCAAATATAAGCCTGAAATTAAATAACTAAAACCCCGCGTGTTGTTTCTTTACCAATACACCTCCCCTCCTTCTAACCTCGCCCGTTCTCGACCCCGACCTACGCCGTGTGTTTGGTTTCGCATCCACACGACGTACTTCGGCCGAGAGCTCCCTCCTTAGAATCCCCGTAGACTCCGAGCCGGAGTGTAGAAACCCGTAGGCTCCGAGTATAGCCGGAGTGTAGACCCCCGTAGGCTCCGAGTATAGCCGGAGTGTAGACCCCCGTAGGCTCCGAGTATAGCCGGAGTATAGACCCCCGTAGGCTCCGAGTATAGCCGGAGTATAGGCCCCCGTAGGCTCCGAGTATAGCCGGAGTGTAGACCCCCGTAGGCTCCGAGTATAGCCGGAGTGTAGACCCCCGTAGGCTCCGAGTATAGCCGGAGTGTAGGCCCCCGTAGGCTCCGAGTATAGCCGGAGTGTAGACCCCCGTAGGCTCCGAGTATAGCCGGAGTCTAGACACCCGTAGGCTCCGAGTATAGCCGGAGTGTAGACGCCCGTAGGCTCCGAGTATATCCGGAGAGTAGGCACACGTAGACCCTAAGCTCACCCGGAACGGATCAGCCCCGCCGTTCATGCCCAGCGGAGTTCCCCTCCCCGTAGCCCCCGCAGTCAACCCCAATCGGAATCATCCGAATTCACCACCAAGCAGTGCGATCGTCCTCCACCACCAGAGGGCATTACTGACGGGTCTCACCCAAGTTCCCCACCAAGCAGTGCGATCACCCACCGAGTACCTCGTCCTATCCCCAGGGGATGCCTCAAGCAGGATCCTCCCGGGGTTTCGCACCAAGCAGTGTGGGCGGCCTTATTCCCACTGCAGGCCGCTAGGCGGCGCTCTAGCAAATGCCTTGTCGTCAACCTCGTGTTCAGATCGGTTTGACCAACGGCTCTTGCGCGTAGAGGGCGCCTTACAGCCTTCCCATACAAATTCCTACTACAGGTCCCACCCTTCTATATAAATTTCTTGTATAGGTTCCTTGGCCCCGATTGAGATTTTACCCCGGCCAGAGAACTGCGTTACAAGTGGCGCCCGAACAGGGACCTGATAGGGAGAAAGACCAGGAAAACTACCACCTGTATGGGGAGTGCGTAGGCCCCGAGTGAGTGACGTAGTCTAACGGTTTCCGCGAAAGTGTCCCGACCGGGGAGAATAACCTTGACGAACTAGTGAACGCGCCCGGTATCAAGCCCACGAGCTTACTCGCGATCCCGCATAGTCCACGCGATCGAGTGTCTGTGAAAATACAAACGTATGGCCCAAGAAGCCCCGTAAAGACTCCAACAAGCGAAGACATCTTTCCAAGACAACGCACCAAAGACTCGCTGCAAACATGGACCCCGACCAGAAAATTTCCGGTGAGTCCGTTCCACACTTATTTCACAATCCCGGGGTTCCCTCGCGGTGGATTTATTCCCGCTTGAAGGCCGAATTACTAGCCTTTGCTGACGAATTCGGGTTCTCCGCCGAGGGGCTCGTCGACGACTTGCGGCGAAACTTTGTCACCCTAGTTAGAGACTCGGAACAAACCCAAGAGGTATGGGCTCGACTAGCCGACCTAGGAAGACAATACTCATCACGTGCTCCGAGCCCCGCACTTTTGGGGGAAGACAAAACCGGCACCAGCGGCCCCGCCCCGAAAATAAGCGTCGGAGCAATCTCCGGTGTCTCCCCCACAGACCGAGCTCGAATTACCCCTAGCCTCACGGTTACTGTCGCCTCTCCGGTCGGCAGTAATCAAGAAACTTTCACGGAGCCGAGCCATGACCGGAATCGCCGCGAGGTTGTTTGCGTCCCCGAACGAATTCGTAAATGGGGCCTCCAATTTGACGGATATTCAGACCCCTTAGCCTTCATCGAGCAGGTCGAAAGTCGGGCCTTATCCTACGGGATAGACCTAGGACTCCTTCCGCGAGCCATGGCAGAGCTGCTGACGAGCAGAGCAGACAAATGGTTCCAAACAAGCCGCCTCCAAGGGGCGGACTGGAAAACATTTCGGCGTGAATTCCTCGAGTTTTTCCTCCCACCCCGATACCTCCAGCGCTTGGACGACCAGATTCGGAGTCGTGAGCAGTTGGAAGGGGAAACATTTAAAGATTTTATGCTAGATCTCCGAGTCCTCATGCGCCATGCGGGCTACAACGAAGGCCAAGAGCTAGATAGGCTTTACGAAAATGTCGCGCCGGAATACCAGATGTATATCCGACGCAGCGAGGTACGGACCATTAGGGAATTAGCCCAATTGGCCACCGAGTTCGAGGCCGTTCAGAAGCGGAGCCTCATGAGGAACAACTATAACCCCGCCACCAGAAATCCGACAGCGTACCGCTCCCCTTCACAAGGTCAGACCCAACCTACGTTCACTGAGAGAGCCCCCCTACGGAGCCCACCCCTGTACATCTCCAGAGCCCAGAACTGCCCCGCCAGCTAGGGTTAACCGGGTGACCGCACCCGAACGACGAATCGATGTGCGGGATGCTTGCTTAAATTGCGGAGCACCGGGACATTTCAGCCGCGACTGCCGGAATCCTCGACAGTACTTCTGTTGGGACTGCGGACGACGGGACGTCCGCACAGTCGAATGCTGTCGACGCCAACAACCGGGAAACGGGATGGGTCCCCTCGACCGGCGGAATGCGTCGGGACCCAATCCTCCGGAGAACCAACAGTAACCGCACCGCTTAGGGTAGAGAGAGGAAGGATCGCCGCGGAAGTCGACCTTGGAGGACACGTACGGTTAGCCACCATCGACACCGGGGCGTCGAGGAGTTTCGTTAGCCAGGACATCGCCGACGTAGTCGGTCAGCCACACCAGTTTAGGGAGATTCGCACCCAGATTAATCTCGCTGACACGTCTCGAGTAGAAGTAACAAGGCTACTCCTTGCGGACGTGACGCTCGCCCGGAAGACAATTCAGGTTCCCCTTCTAGTAATGCCCGCCATGCTGGAACCTTTAATCCTAGGGATGGATTTCCTCGCTTCTATCGGCACTACCCTCCGATGCGGTACGGCAAGCCTCACGCTGTCCCGACAAAGACCCAGAGAAGGTCAGGCGAGTAGATACAAGGAACCACGGCCTGACGATCAAGGCAATCCATCAGAACCACCACCTCGACTCCGATCGCGAGGACCAACCAGCCCCGAAGCTACGCCCGGCACAGCCAACGGACATCCATCAACGGACACGCAGGAGCCCCTAGCGAGAAGCGGCGCACCGAACGCGGTGTGCGCGGCAGCTTCTCCTGATACAACGCAGCTCCAGGAAAACCCCGTGGCAGCCCCACGACGGTTGGTGGGAAAACCCCATAGGGATACAGTCACTACAGCTCCCAAGCAACAGGAACGTGTACGACCGGCGCCTGCCGTGGAGAACCCCTTCCACCTGGAGCCCTTGGCTGACTCCGCCATAGCCCGGAAAAGGAACCCTTTTCGAACGGAACCTCGGCTAGGCATAGCCAACCACGAGACAGGGTCACAGCATGACAGGGATGCGCCCGAAGGGCAGCATAGAGTACAGGAAACGCATTACGCCACAGCATGCAAGGAAGAGGACGCGACCAGCCCCACAGGAGGAGACACCAGCATGGCAACCGAGGTCCACGACAGGAAACGCCGGGAGGAACACGCCGAGAATCCACGAGGGACATCCGATACGGGCACTGTGTCCCAGGGGAATCAGGTACCCAATCAGGAGGGCAAGGAACGCGGCTGCGAGACTAATCCGCAGGTCCAAGTGTTTCTTAGCGAACAGCTAGCGCGATTTGAAGGAATGGCGGGGGTAGCAAACATAGCGGAACACCGGATCACCATGAGGGACGACCGGCCGATTAAACAACGCTATTTCCCGAAGAACCCTGCCATGCAACGGATCATAGACGAGCAAGTAGACGCGTTGCTGGAGCAGGAATGTATCGAACCGTCGCGTAGTCCGCACAGTGCTCCGTTGGTCTTGGTCCGGAAGAAAACCGGACAGTGGCGCATGTGCGTGGACTACCGGCAACTAAACGCGAAATCGATTCCGGACGCGTACCCGTTGCCGCGCATTAACCACATCTTAGAACGACTGAGAAACGCGAGATACATTTCGACCCTGGATCTGCGCAACGGGTACTGGCAGATACCAGTGGCCAAAGATAGCCGGGCATGTACCGCCTTTACGGTACCCGGACGCGGCCTATTCCAATGGCGCGTCATGCCTTTCGGGCTGCATTCGGCCCCGGCAACTTTTCAGCGAGCCCTAGATAGCGTGATCGGACCCGATCTCGACCCATACGCGTTCGCCTACCTCGATGACATTATTGTCATTGGGGCCAGCCTAGGGGAACACATGGACAACCTGCGCAAAGTTTTCGAACGATTGAGGAGAGCTAACCTGCGCATCAACCAGGAAAAGTGCTCCTTCTTCAAGAGAAAACTGGCCTACCTTGGACATGTGATCAGTGACCAGGGTATCCACACCGACCCGGACAAGGTAGCCGCCGTGCGAAACCTGAGCCCTCCTAGTAGTTTACGGGAACTAAGGAGATGTCTCGGGATGGCCTCATGGTACCGACGATTCGTGCCCAACTTTGCCTCGGTAGTCCAACCCATGACGAACCTGCTAAGGAAAAACCAACGGTGGAAGTGGGAATCGGAGCAGCAGAATGCATTCGATCTCCTGAAAGGTTTGCTGACAGACGCACCTGTGCTGGCGTGCCCAGATTTCTCCGTCAAGATGACGCTCCAAACTGACGCCAGTAACTACGGACTCGGGGGAGTGCTAACCCAGGAAATCGACGGCCAGGAGCGAGTCATTGCCTACGTCAGCCGCAAACTCGATGCCGCGGAGTTGAACTATTCGCCCACGGAAAAGGAATGTTTGGCCATCGTCTGGGGAATACGGAAATTGCGATGCTACCTCGAAGGCTACAGGTTCGACGTAATCACCGACCACCTGGCCCTGAAATGGCTGGACCAGATCGAAAACCCCACCGGAAGGATTGCCAGATGGGCCTTAGAGCTCCAGCAATATCAGTACGATGTACATTACCGGCGCGGGAAGTATAACGTGGTAGCCGATGCTCTCTCCCGGCAACCACTAGAGCACTTACAGAGACTCACGGACGGCGAGCACCAGTGCAAATGGCTGCAAAGAAAGATGAAGGACGTTCGGGACGACCCCCAGAAGTTCCCCGACTTCATCATTGAAAACGGAGAACTATATCGCCATCTCGGCCACCGTCCAGACGACCAGGACTACGTGCCCTGGAAGCTGTGCGTAGCAGCCGAACATCGGGATCGAATCCTACATGAATGCCATGATGCCCCCACCGCCGGACATCTTGGCATTAGGAAAACCATCATCAGGATCTCGCAGAAGTACTACTGGCCGGGGATGTTCCGCGACGTGCGACGACACGTGCGACAATGTATCCCGTGCCAGAAATACAAGTCAGAACAGCGACAACAGGCCGGAAAGATGCTAACGAGACAGGTCAGCGAACCCTTTGGAGTTCTGTGTGCGGATTTCGTCGGACCTTTGCCCCGCTCCAAAGAGGGGAATACCATGCTCCTCGTCTTCTTCGACATATTCACCAAATGGGTCGAGTTAATACCCCTACGCAGAGCAAGTACGGCGACCTTGATACGAGCTTTCCGCGAACGGATCATCGGCCACTTCGGAGCCCCGAGGAAACTGGTATGCGATAATGGCTCACAGTTCACCAGCAAGGCGTTCAAAGACTTCCTCAAGGAAACGGGAGTGGAACCTCAATTCACTGCCCCATACTGCCCGCGAGAGAATCCGACAGAGCGCGCGAATCGCACGGTGAAGACTATGATCGCCCAGTACGTGGAAAATGGGCAGAACACCTGGGATATGTTGCTACCAGAACTCTCACTCGCGATCAACACAAGTGTCTCGGAATCGACCGGGTATAGCCCAGCCTTTCTCCTACAAGCTAGAGAACCACGGCTACCCGGATCCTGGTACGACAGCGTAACTCCCGGAACAGCAACGACGTCCTCGAGCCCATCGGAGAGAGAAGAACGCCTGAAGGAGATCTTCCAGATCGTGCGGAACAATCTCCAAAAAGCCAGCCGAGAACAGGGGAGACATTATAACCTGCGTCGTCGAACCTGGAAGCCCGAAATGGGATCACTGGTCCTCGTGCGACAACATCATCTGTCTAAAGCAGCAGAGGGGTTCGCAGCAAAGCTCGCCCCAAAGTTTGACGGACCGTATAAGGTGGTCGCTTTCCCGTCACCCAACGTCGTCCGAATCCGCCTACCTGGCCAGCGGAAGGGGCGACTTGCTAATATTGGGGACTTAAAAGCGTTCTTTTCTTCTTCCACAGGTAACCCCGAGGATGAAGACAGCGAAACTCCCAGAAAGGACACCGGCGACCAACCCGGGCAGCCCCAGAGTCCGAGCCAACCGACCGCCATTAGCAACGAGGGGTGATCATAAGTACCCTAACCTTCCTTTGTGTCCCCGCTAAGTTTAAGTTTGTCATAAGCCAGTAAGACCTTAAGAATGAAGTTAGGAGATTCTTTCGCTGCAGCCCAGTTATCCCTATTGCTAAGCATCAATAGAACTAAGCTAGTTTAGTTGTTTCTTTCACAGAGCTGACGGGCAGAAAATGGACATCATCGTACTGTCGTCCGGCGACAGCGACGAGGAGTTTGAACCCAGCGTTCAAGGTAACCGCCAGTCGACGACCACACGGGATCCTCGGCTACGCCCAGGAACGGCGTACGCCGAGAGATCCACCCGGTCATGCCCGACGGGTAGGCGCCAGCCAGGAGTCTCGGGAAGAGCGACCCCATCCTCTCCCAGATCCAGTGCTCGGTCATCGTCCCGCCGGGCAGCGTCGAACTGCGCCCCGGAATCCAGCGACTCCGAGAACGAGTCGATGCCGACGCCACCCCGAGCCGGGGGAGCCTCGCCGCACTACACGGACGCGGCCGGACATCGGATCTACCCGACTCACTATGAGCACTACCCGAGTCCAGCCGGGTCAGCGGAGAGCAACAGGGAGTATAACCCTTGCGGTCGCAGCGAGGACTACCGGGATCAGCCGAACCCCTACCCCAGCGACGAGGAGGAAGAACGGGACGAGCAATCCCCCTATGTCGAGGATGCGAGCGGCTCCGATAACGCGGAGACACACTCGGTGAGCAGCCGGGAGGACGACGACGATTCCAGGGAAGGTGCGGCGCACTACGTTTTCACGGGCGAGGACCGCTGCGGATACCACCAGGGGTCCTGGATCTATCTGATGAGAACCAGCTGGGAGACGATCCGGATAGAAGCACCGTATCGGCCACCCGAGGTACCCATCGTGACCTTCCCACCGTCCCCCGTGCACCTGTGCATCATGGGGCCTGACGAGACCGAGGCAGCCGAAGATCTCGGATTCCCGACGGATTGCCCCGTTGAGGTGACCTACTCGCAGGACGAAGAGATGGGACCAGGGCCGTCCACCTCCCTCCCTCGCGGGCCGTGCGCGACGCTTTCCCGCGGTCCGACTACAAAGTTTTTCATCGGACCATCCACCACCCTCTCGACGGGCAAAGCCATGGAGTGGGAGTCGGAACCCAGCGACGACGAGGAGAACACCGGGCAGCTTTTCCGACGGAAGGAGCCCACGCTCGCTCTAGCTCCGTGTCCACCACCACCAAGGGATACACTCTTCGACGTGGCGGCCCAGCCCACACTCCCCCTTGACGGACAGGGACCGGACACCGAGACAGTCGCCTACGATTTTCCCCTCCCCACAACAGCAGCCTCCACTCCCTCGGATACCGCGATGGGGATGTCACCCACGACGCTAGACCTCCTGCTGGGACAGATCTCACCAGACATGGAGAGACTATGCTGGGAGCCGTCACAAGAATGGCTTTCGAACCCGGACGACAACCCGCAGGCCGCAACGGCAGCCCCAGACCTGGAGCACTCGGCCGCCGAAAACCGTCCACCCCCGGGTGGCGAGCGCCACCCGCTCCCGGCTGGATGGACGTGTAACACCACCGACGGCCAAGTCTCGGTCGCCGTCTGGCAGGCCATCTGCGCCCGACGTCCTGCAGCCCGCACCGCGCGACAGCGCTTCAGAGTCCCGACCGAGGAGGGCTCCTACCAAGTCACCCTAAAGCCGAACGGCGCGGGAAATATCTCATTCCTTCCCCGAAGTAAGGAGGGAATGTAACGCCCTAAATCTGAGGGCGTACAAATTTAAGTTAATCGTGCCGAGGATCGGAGTCCATCTATGTAGCATTTAGTATATTAGTATATATTTAGTATTACAATTAGCTTTAAGATTTGGACATGGAGTCCACCCCTGTTATCAATATGAATTAATAGTAACTAAGGATAAACTAATTAAGCTGGTGTTTACAATTGAAGCCGAGACACGCACCACGGGCAGAACCCCCTTAACCCGCTATCGCACTCCTGAGGGGGGCAATCGATATCACGATCGATAACAGGGAACTGGGTCAGAGAACACGACGCGAGCTGAAGTACGATCGCTAGAAATCGGACTCGGTCTCTTCTCTTTGGTTTTCGACTTTTACCGCGAGTAGACGTGTGCACAAATAATCCTCCGACACGCGATTCAAAAGCCAAACGCCTAGCCTGAGATTCACCGTGCTCATCCGCGCCACACCAGTTGACATCCTCAAGGTTACACGTAAGCAAGAACACCCATTGTGAGGGCAGCAGCCAGGGAACCACTTTCACTAATTATCAAATATAAGCCTGAAATTAAATAACTAAAACCCCGCGTGTTGTTTCTTTACCAATACACCTCCCCTCCTTCTAACCTCGCCCGTTCTCGACCCCGACCTACGCCGTGTGTTTGGTTTCGCATCCACACGACGTACTTCGGCCGAGAGCTCCCTCCTTAGAATCCCCGTAGACTCCGAGCCGGAGTGTAGAAACCCGTAGGCTCCGAGTATAGCCGGAGTGTAGACCCCCGTAGGCTCCGAGTATAGCCGGAGTGTAGACCCCCGTAGGCTCCGAGTATAGCCGGAGTGTAGACCCCCGTAGGCTCCGAGTATAGCCGGAGTATAGGCCCCCGTAGGCTCCGAGTATAGCCGGAGTGTAGACCCCCGTAGGCTCCGAGTATAGCCGGAGTGTAGACCCCCGTAGGCTCCGAGTATAGCCGGAGTATAGGCCCCCGTAGGCTCCGAGTATAGCCGGAGTGTAGACCCCCGTAGGCTCCGAGTATAGCCGGAGTGTAGACACCCGTAGGCTCCGAGTATAGCCGGAGTGTAGACGCCCGTAGGCTCCGAGTATATCCGGAGAGTAGGCACACGTAGACCCTAAGCTCACCCGGAACGGATCAACCCCGCCGTTCATGCCCAGCGGAGTCCCCCCTCCCCGTAGCCCCCGCAGTCAACCCCAATCGGAATCATCCGAATTCACCACCAAGCAGTGCGATCGTCCTCCACCACCAGAGGGCATTACTGACGGGTCTCACCCAAGTTCCCCACCAAGCAGTGCGATCACCCACCGAGTACCTCGTCCTATCCCCAGGGGATGCCTCAAGCAGGATCCTCCCGGGGTTTCGCACCAAGCAGTGTGGGCGGCCTTATTCCCACTGCAGGCCGCTAGGCGGCGCTCTAGCAAATGCCTTGTCGTCAACCTCGTGTTCAGATCGGTTTGACCAACGGCTCTTGCGCGTAGAGGGCGCCTTACAGCCTTCCCATACAAATTAATACTACAGGTCCCACCCTTCTATATAAATTTCTTGTATAGGTTCCTTGGCCCCGATTGAGATTTTACCCCGGCCAGAGAACTGCGTTACAAGGCGTACAAGTACGGGTTTTCTTTCCCCCTTCAACCCTTTCCCTCTCGTTCTCCCCCCCCCCCCCCCCCCCCCGAAGGAGGAGCCCCCCCCTCAAAAAGGGAAGCCCCCCCTTCTTTCCAAAAAAAAAAAACTTTCCCCCGGCCGGGGCCGGGGGGGGGGGAGAAAAAAGAGAGGCCCCCACCCCCCCCCCCCCCCCCCCCCCCCCCCCCCCCCTCCCCCCCTCCCCTCCTCCCCCCCCCCCCAAAACCCCAAACCCCCCCCCCCCCCCCCAACCAAAAAAACCCCCCCCCCCCCCCCCCCCCCCCCCTTTACCCCCCCCTCCTCTTTCCCTCTTTTTTTATAAAAAAATTTAAAAAAAAAAGGGGGAGGGGAGCTCCATCCCAGCCGTAGAAACATCCTTACAGTCTGGCGCCCGAACAGGGACGAGCGGAAGACGAGCCGGGGTGCACCAAATTTATGGTCTGAAGACCCATAAGACGCCGCCGACCCAGAGCGCCCGGCATCGCCACAAAACCGCCCCGGCACGCGTGCCGATCACGGCAGCATACATAAATCCTGGCCAGACACCGCTTAGGCCACCAAGGGGGCACCGCGCACAACAGCAGCGACGCTAGGAGCTATTTTTCGCCGCAATCAGGGTCGTCGCACACGCCCGCTCAGCAAAACAGACAGGGTCGTTACACGCGCCAAGCACCAGAAAAAAACCAGGGTCGCAAAAACCAAGCAAACACACACGACAGTAGGAAAACAATTTTTGATACGCACACGACTGCCGCCATAGTTTTTGTTGGGGCTCTCTCACCTCTATTTGCAACGGGGAACTTTCATCGTTCCATTTAAAAGTGGCCGTCACCAACGACACCACCGATCCTCGCCAAACCTCGGTTCGGCCGCACAGCGCCGTCGCCAGCCCCGTTCCGGCCATCGAAGCCACTGAACCCCACGGTTCCGGATTTGTGGGCGAGGCGACTCAGTGCCACCCACGTGGTCAAGCATCGCCATCGACGCAGCGCCGCCACCGACGCATAGCCATCACCGACGCAGCGCAGCGCCGCCAGCCCCGTTCCGGCCATCGAAGCCACTGATCCCTGCCGGATTTGTGGGCGAGGCGACTCAGCGCCACCAACGTGGTCAAGCACCACCACCGACGCAGCGCCACCATCGACGCATAACCTTCACCGAGGCAACGCAGCGCCGCCAGCCCCCGTTCCGGCTATCGAAGCCACTGATCCCTGCCGGATTTGTGGGCGAGGCGAGTCAGCGCCACCCACGTGGTCAAGCATCGCCACCGACGCATAGCCATCACCGACGCAGCGCAGCTGTGTCAGCCCTCGTTTCGGCCACCGACGCCGCTGATCCCCACCGGATTTCGGCCAGGCCACTCAACGTCGCTCCAACGTGGTAGTGGACCACCACCGACGCAGTGCAGCTTTGCTAGGCCTCGTTACGGCCGCTTCGTGCCACCGCACACGTGGTTGTTGGCCATCAACACCGTTCAACATCGCCACTAAGCCTCGTTTCGGCCACTCTACGTCGCCGCCAACGTGGACGTTGGACACCGACGCCAAGGATAAAAGAACTGGACATCAAAGACCACCCGAAACCCACGCCGGACGACAACCTGGAGGAATTAGTCGTAGCAACCAGATGTGAGGAAAAGCCGGCCACCATGGGCGTTCGCTGGATCTCATATCGCCGGAAAGAGGAACTGGAGGGACTCCTCAAGGAGTTCGGATTAGAAACGGCGGGAACGGTAGCCGCGAGCACGACTAGCCGACTTTATCGGGAAGACAGAGCATGGCCAGACAACGCTGTCTCGACTTGCACATGCTAGAAGCCCTCTATCCCGAGGCACCATCCGCGAAGGAAATGCAATCACGGTCCACGTCCCCAATGCCGGAAGCAGGTCGTACCCGGGTGGTCATGCGTCCTGGTGAGGATGAACCAGGACGCATGACCACCAGCGCGGAAGCCCAGAACGCAACCACGACCTCCACTGACCGAGCACCGCGCGACGCCATATCCGCAGCGGTACTGACCGAGAAGCTACGGAGCTGGGGAATCCCCTTCGACGGACAAACGGACCCGGTCCATTTCGTGGAACGAGTCGAGGAAGGAGCAGCCGCCTACAACGTCCGGATCAGCGACGTACCCAGAGCCATCTCCGGCTTACTTTCTGGAAGAGCGGAAGGCTGGTACCGAGCCTATCGCATGCACTCCGTGCCATGGCTCCTATTTAAGACCCAGTTCTTGGAGTTCTTCCTGCCTCCGAGGTACTTTCAAAGGCTGGAGGACACGATCCGCACCCGGTGTCAACAGCCGCAGGAGCCATTCAAGAACTTTCTTGTGGACCTGAGACTCATGATGCAGCGCGCGAAGTACACTCTGGCAGACGAGCTCGAAAGGATAAATGAGAACTTGTTGCCAGAGTATCATCTCTTTATCCGTCGCCACGAGTTCTCCACCCTCGAAACGCTGACACAGCTCGCCACCGCATATGGGATCGCACGGGATCGGGACACGATCCGGCACGCCGCCCTCGCCCACTTCGCCACCATGGACGCAGAGGCGTGCGGACAGTAAACTGTTGTCGGCAGTCGGGAAACGGACAGCTTCCCCGCTCGAATTGGGAGCGGCCGGGGACAGCCAGCACACTTCCCAACCCGTAAAGCCACCACTTCGACTGGAGGACGGGCGGATAGTAGCGACGATTAGCATCAACGGACGACCATTTCTGGCCACGCTGGACACTGGAGCGTCGCGCAGCTTCGTAAGCGAGCGAGTGGCCCAAACTCTGGCCACCACCACCAACAAGAGGGCAGTGCGAACGCGGATCTCCTTGGCTGACGGCTCCTCCCAAGAAGTCACCAAAGCCGTGTGGGCACGCGTCAAACTGGACCGGCAAGAGGCTGAGCTACCCCTCCTGGTGTTACCCACGATCCTGGACGACGTTATCCTAGGGATCGACTTCTTGTGCGGCATCCAGGCGTCCCTGATCTACGGTCGCACTTGCTTGCGACTCTTTCCGGCGCCCCCTCGAGATGCAACGACGATAACCGCGCCCGAGACACTGCCTGCAGACCCGACAGCCACGAACCCACCCCGAGCGGGTGTCGTAATCGGTGGACACCCACGGGATCCACTCCAGCAGTCAAGTGACGCCACAGCGTCATCGGGCTCCCATCGTCGCCAAGGGCCACCACGGCCACCCCATCGTCGCCAAGGGCCACCACGGCCACCCCATCGTCATCGTCATCGTCGCCAAGGGCCACCACGGCAACCTCATCGCCATCGCCGTCTCCAAGGGCCACCACGGCCACCTCATCGCCAGTGCCGTCTCCAAGGCCCACCACGGCCACCTCATCGTCATCGTCGCCAAGGGCCACCACGGCCACCCCATCGTCATCAACATCGTCATCGCCGTCTCCAGAAACCACCACGGATGCACCCGCGTTGCCATCGGCATCGTCGCCGCCATCGGCTGCAAGGGCCGTCACGGCCCCATCGTCACCGCTGCCGTGTCCAAGGGCCACCACGGCCACCTCATTGTCATCGTCATCGTCGCCAAGGGCCACCGGAGATGCACCCTCGTCGCCATTGTCATCATCGCCAAGGGCCACCACGGCCACATCGTCATCATCGCCGTCTCCAAGGGCCGTCACGGCCACATCGTCGTCGCCAATGTCCCGGAACTCTCGAGCGGTACCAGCCGCACCCTCCCGGATGACCGGGTCCACCTACGTCATCCGATCCCCCGCCGCCTGCGGTTACCGGAGGGGCCAGCGAGTACGGGTTGACTCCACTAGCGGATGCAGAAGTGGCCCGTGAGAGAAACCCGTTCCGAAACCAGGCCAGCCACGATAAGCCTACGGCAAATCTCGCCGCCATCGCCGAATGTCTGGAAGAACAGCAGCCACAGACACTCACCGGCGAGCCTATGGAACCCCGAACCCTAGCGTTCCTCGAGGAGGAACTGAAGCAATTCGACGGATTGGCCGGGGTGACCCACATCGCGGAGCACCAAATTGTCATGCGAGACGAAAAGCCACTGAAGCAGCGGTATTTCCCAAAGAACCCGGCCATGCAGCAGATCATCAGTGACCAAGTCGATAAGCTACTCCGGGATGGGAGGATCGAACCATCACGGAGCCCGCATAGTGCTCCCATTGTCCTGGTAAGGAAGAAGACTGGGGAAATGCGAATGTGTGTCGATTTCCGGCAGTTAAACGCACACAGCGTGCCGGATGCGTACCCGCTTCCGCGCATCAACCACATCCTGGAGCGCCTGCGGAACGCACGCTATATCTCGACGCTGGACCTGAAAAACGGCTACTGGCAGATCCCAGTGGCGCAGGAAAGTCGCGCTTGTACCGCATTCACCGTGCCTGGACGAGGATTGCTCCAGTGGCGAGTAATGCCGTTTGCATTACATTCGGCTCCAGCAACGTTTCAAAGGGCCCTGGATAGCGTCATCGGGCCGGACCTAGAGCCTCACGCTTTTGCTACGCGGGAGGAACATATGCAAAACCTCAAGGAGGTCTTCAAGCGGCTTCGGAATGCCAACCTACGGCTGAACCGGGCCAAGTGCAAGTTCTTCTGCCGAAGCCTAGTATACTTGGGGCATGTGATCTGTGAGGCCGGTATCCAGACCGATCCGGACAAGATCGCGGCCATAAAGGGGCTACAACCCCCACCAATTGCAAGGAGCTGCGGCGATGTCTGGGAGTCGCTTTATGGTATAGGCGATTCGTACCCAACTTCGCCGCCATAGTGCAGCCGATGTCCACGTTGCTACGGAAGGGGAAACGATGGCTCTGGGAGGAACCACAGCAACTCGCGTTCGAAGATCTGAAGAACAAACTCACCAAAGCGCCGGTGTTGGCATGCCCGGATTTCACCCGGAAGTTCCAGTTGCAAACCGACGCCAGCGACTACGGGCTCGGAGCAGTCCTGACGCAGCAAGCCGAAGAAGGCGAACGAGTGGTGGCGTACGCTAGCCGGCGACTGGTGAAATCCGAGGAAAACTACTCGGCCACCGAGAAAGAATGCCTCGCCATCGTCTGGGCCATTCGGAAACTCCGGTGCTACCTGGAAGGGTATCGGTTCGATGTTATCACGGACCATTTAGCCCTGAAATGGCTGAATACCCGACCGGGCGTATCGCTCGCTGGGCGCTGGAGCTCCAGCAGTTCCAATTCGACGTGCACTACAGGAAGGGTAACCAGAACGTGGTCGCTGAAGCACTGTCGCGCCAACCACTGAACACGCTCCACCAGCTACAAGAAGCATTATCACCATGCAAGTATATCCGAGCCAAACTGGAACAAATCGACGCCCAACCGGAAAAGTTTCCGGACTACGCCAGAGAGAACGGACAGCTGTACCGCCACCTCGGCGATCCAGCACCCGACGAGGGCATCAGCCCATGGAAGCTGTGCGTTCCCACGGAGCACCGACGACACGTGCTGGAGGAGTGCCACGACCACCCCTCGGCAGGGCATCTAGAGATCCGCAAGACGATCCGACGAGTTGGACAGCGCTATTTCTGGCCTGGAATGCATCGGGACGTTCGACGACACGTAAGGTGCTGCGAGACCTGCCAGCGGTTCAAGGCGAATCAGCTCAAGCCCGCGGGGAAGATGCTCACCCGTCGCCCAGAGGAACCCTTCACAATGGTCAGCGCAGACTTCATCGGACCCCTACCCCGGTCTCGTCGCGGGAATACAATGCTGCTGGTCTTCCTGGACGTCTTCTCGAAATGGGTCGAGATCATACCGCTGCGGAAGGCGACGACGGCCCAGCTGGAACTGGCGTTTCGAGAGCGCATCCTCTCCCGATTCGGAACCCCACGCACGCTGATATGCGACAACGGCGCGCAATTCACAAGGCGCCCAATACACCGCGGACGACCAGCGATCCTGGGACCAACTACTGCCAGAGATCTCGCTCGCAGTGAATTCCAGCATCTCGGACAGGGATTCAGCCCCGCCTATTTAGTCCAGGCCCGCGAGCCACGCCTGCCGGGGGCCTGGTACGACAAAGTGACGCCGAGCTCAAGTACCACGCCACAGTCACCCGAAGACCGGGCTAAAGGATTACAGGAGGCATATGCTATCGCACGAGAGAACAACGAGCGGGCATCCCAGGAACAGAAGCGGTACTACAATTTACGGCGGCGCGCTTGGCGACCGTTGGTGGGATCATGGGTGCTGGTCCGTACCCATCACCTGTCCAAGGCCAGCGAGGGATTCAACGCCAAGTTGGCTCCGAAGTACACCGGACCATACAAAGTGGTGAAGTTCCTGTCACAGAACGTAGTGCGCCTACAACTGCGGGGCTCTAGGAAACGGCGGACTGCCAGTCTCCCAGATCTCAAAGAGTACAGGACCGGAGAAGCCGACGACGAAGAAGATACAGTGGACAACGAGGCAGAGCCATACACAGAAGCGTTCGCCTCCGAACCCCCAAACGTGGATCCAGAAGACTCCCAAGCTCTGGGCGACCAGCAGGAGACACTCGGCCAGGAGAACAACCAGAATGCCCAAGTCACTGAGCAGCGTACCCAGCCCAATAAAGCCACCCATCGACGAGTACACTTCGAATAAACCAACATCGAGCAGGGTCACGTGAGTCAAGAGGAGCACCCGCGCTGCCATAGTTAGGTTAAGCCGCCAAGTAAGCTAAGAACTCTGAACTTGTAATCTAGAACCATAAGTATCTCAAGCCGCACTATAGGTAGGATTCACACAATAAGACCTAAGCTAATACGTTACATTTACTAGCACACCGTCACCATGTCCGAAAACGAGGAGTACGAATACCGCCCAGGGAGCGACTCCATCCGCTCTCCCTCACCACCAGCCGTCACCAACAGCACCGACTCCGGGCTATCGGAGTACGCGGAGCGCGTCGCATCGCCGCCGTTCGACCCGGCCGGGACACCGCCGCCTCCACCTCTTGTCCGCGACGGAGATGCCGAATGCACAATCCGACTAGACCCGTTGTGACGATTGCGAGGTGAGAGGGGAAAAGGCACCAAGGCATGCGAGGAGGAGCCACCAGCTCGAGATGTTCAGCCCGACACCAGGGGCTGACTACAGCGAGGCTGGCGCGGTTAAACGTCGCAGGATCCCCGGCAGTCGGGTACAGCACGTCCTGCCACCTAGTGCCCGCTTGGCTGGAGTCGTGGTGACGCCAACATTCGCTTGGGCGGTTTGAGCAGAGATGCTTCCAGCAGAGTCGCCACCTCGTTTACCGCCTCACGGGAAGCCGATGCCACCGGAGACTCGTTTATGGCCGTACTTCGGACTGAGTGGAGCCTCCAGTGCTGACGGAGGCCAACGACGCGGGGCCGTTACGCAGCACGAGCCTCGCACCCCCACCACCTCGATCGACGAAGGCGAGGAAGGCCGATGGATCCCACCAACTCGTGGCTGCCGACGACGTGGGAAACGCAGCCAGAAGAAGCCGAAGCCAGGACCCCGAGTCCCCAGACGACCACAGCGCAGAACGGGCCACTTCCAGCTACCCCGGTAAGGGGAATCCCCGAGGTTGGAAGCTCGAGAGCTCAAGACCGGCACCCAGAACGGGAGGGCAGGCAAGCAACGCCACTGCCCGCCTCCCCTGAGAGCCCACCCTAGACAGACTAATCCCGCTCACTCCAGGGAGCAGCATCCCGAGAGTGGAGATGATCAGCTGGCTCGATCCCCACCCGACGGGACCGGAACTGGGTAGAGACGGAGGTGCACGCGACCCCATAGCGAGGCCCGACGACACGGAGGATGCCGACATCATAGACCTGGGTCCCTTCCCGGCCGGACCAGAGGAAGACGCACTCCTGCAGGCGTTACGGGAGCACCCGGGATTATCGTGGAGTACGTGGAAACCCACGACCGCACGAACGTTCGTTTCCTGCGGCACCACCAGGAACACCGATTCCGCGTCACGATCACGGCCCGACGCGGCATCGCCATCTCGCTTCGCCACCCCGACGTAAGGGGGGGGTGTGAGGCACCGTAAAAGCTGCCCCACATCCAGCGGGTAAAAATGTACATATTCACACAAATATTGGTAGATAATAAGATAATAATGATAAGATAATAATTTAAGATGTACATATTGGTAGATAATAAGAAAAACTAGTACTAGGTTAGGATAGGCCACGGAGGCAGGCAAGAAGCCAAAAGAGCCGTTAAGTTCAAAACTTCGGCCGTTAGCCGGTAGTTCAAACAGGCGTTATTTAATGTATTAATTAGCATCTCAGCTGATCAGGCACTCTACTCAGCGAGTTAGGCGATCTACACACGATCGGATTAGGCGACCTACGCACGGTTCCAGTGTTGAGTTCTCGCTTCTCAACCCGGCTGGCTATATAAACCCGGCGGCTGCTAGTCCAGTCTCTTTCATTCGCCACCAGTCAAAGACCAAGCATCGAAGCAGAGAAAACCACGCAAAGGACACGCAGGACACCAAGGACCCGCAGGACATCAAGGATCAGGACGAAGGACCCTAGTGAGTAGAGTGCGAGAGAGATAGGGAGAGACAGGGAAAGAAAATAGTGCGGCTAAAGAAAATATACAGATAGAAAAGAGGAAGAAAAGCCCACAAAGATAACCAAGAAAAAAATAAAACGAAAACAGGACAACAATAAAAACAGCGAACATAACGAGTTGGATTTATTTCTTCTAACAATAAGAACCCTGATCCGGTGTGCTAAAACAGTGGCCTACAAGCGGTTGCGTTTTCGAGAAGATTCCTCTGCGCAACTGGACCTTGGTGGCAGCCATGGTGCACAGACGTGAAGGCGTGCAAATACGGGTTTTCTTTCCGCTTGCATAGCTTTCCGTCGCGATTCCGGTCGACACACCCAAGCCCCCAAGTAACCCAAACCCGACCCGCGTGTGCCAAACTGTGGCCCAAGCCAAGCCGGTTGCGTTTTCGAGAAGATTCCTCTGCGCAACTGGACTTTGGTGGCAACCGCACAGACGTGAAGGCGTACAAGTACGGGTTTTCTTTCCGCTTGCATAGCTTTCCGTCTCGGTTTCGACCGACGCACACCCGTCCCGAACAGTGGGAGCCTGTCCTAGAACTGGGAGCGCTGACTTCTGTCCATGTTTAGAGACGATTCCTCTGCGTGGGCCCCAGGCGGCGGGAGTTGACACAGTGGTACGGGCCAATCCCCCCACTGTGCCTCCTCCGGCACGCACGTGACGGCTTTCACTCGTTCGCGTTCAAGTGTTTTATTCGTTTTTCTTTGTTTTATGGTGGAGTCAACATCGACATCAACAAGTCCTTTACGAAGTTGAACCGTTAAGACGTCCATTTATCTTAAGGGCCACGAGCAGAAGACAGAACAAATAGCTCAAATCAGCTGACCCACGGAAGGACAAGTACAGCGGCCTGAGTCAATCACAAGAAATCATACGCTGGTCGTCAAAAAATAAAAAGGGAACATAGTGCATCGTAGTCGAATTTGCTAACCACTTACAACTCCATAAAAACTCCCATAAGCTTCCTAAAAATATATAATATATATCGCCACAAAAAATCATATTTTAAAAACCAAAAAAGTAAAACAAAGTGCATCAAATAGATCAAATAAAAAAATGTTTAACCTTGCTTGGAAGGACGGATTGGCTTGGACAACAGTGGATCGAATTAAGCAGCCTGTAAAGACCATTTGGCGCAGAGAGTACAAAGTAGGAAAGGGATGGTGCTAAGACGCAGGCGATAGCCAATCTTGCGGGAAGTGTAAGCTGACGACAGACAGACGGTACAGACGGTTTTGCAGTGGCCTTTAAAGGACACACCCCAAATACAGGCCCAACCCCGAAACCACTTGCCTGAGGATACATCTCCCTCGGCCTAAGTCTTAAGCAAACTTAATTTGTTCAACGTGACGGAGGGCTAAACATCATCTAGGGGTTCATGTATGTATTATTTTACCATTACTGTAAATAAGCAAGGCTTTATTAAAAAATATTTGAAATGCCTTTAATTTTTTTGTACATTTTGTTGAATTTGGATCAACTAAAATTTTGACTAAAGACGATTGGTAAATCTCTTAGGAACATTGTAATTTCAATTTTCATGCTTGCCAAATGATTTAGGAAATTAAAAGAGTACGGTGATTCGGGTGTGTTTTTAAGGGTGTTGGAGCTATCGAAAAACGGTTTCATCGGACGTGGGCTACGCTGCAGGACTTGAGTGCATAAAATACCTTGCCCTACGCTAACGCTTAATCTTTTGTAGGGGTCCGTCATTTTTGTTGTCTAGTTTTCACTTAATAAGAGCACCGGCCATAATCCAATACCTAAGCTGAATGGCCTCTGCCACGCCAACACCTAGGACCGACGACGAATTTCATGATGCGAGCCATGGCGCTGATTACGCAGCTGCACACGAAAGCGCCGATTATTGTCCTGACCGCGATCTTCCATTATATGGTTTTGATGGTCGGTGACATCGTGCTGAGGTTGCACAAGTCCTGGTGGAGTATTTGGTCCAGTACCCGGAGTAGCATAGACAGTCGCGCCAGTAGTTACAGCTGGAATGTTCAGCCCTAGGGGGAGTGCTATGTTCTGCTGCTGTTGTGCATGATGCTGCCGCCCCTCAGTCTCTTCATCTTCGTTGGGGCTATCGTAGTCATTAATGGCGCCGTCATTGGTCTCCACTAACAACTGCGACGTGTTGCCGTGTCCGACGTCCTCTCGGGCCATGGCGGTGGCCATGAGACGCTGACGCCGCTCCTCCATTAGTCGGTCACGCTCCTTGTGTATGTAGTCTCGCTTGTTTGGCAGCCCGGCTACGTTATTGGCGGACAGGGCTGAGCGGACAATGTTCATATCAGTAGCCTCCATCCACTCGTCTGTTTCCGCAACGTAACACTCGGTATGCGAGATGGTAGAGACGCCATTAAAGCCGCCGATGGCGAATATCATATCATCAATAATCTCCAGCCCAAAGTTGCTACGTGAGTGATTCATTTCTCGAATGAAGTGCCAGGCCTGGGAGTCCGAATCGAAACGTTCTCCAGTAGATAGGCGGGCCGTACCGTTAAAGCCACCTATGACGTACAGCTGTTTTCTAAAGGCTACGCAGCTAACTCCAGAACGACGATGGTTCATGTTAGCTATTCGCGTCCACGCGTTGGTTAACGGGTCGTAATACTCGGCGCTGTCAAGGCACTCCTGACCGTTGAATCCGCCGGTGGCATAGATACGTCCTTGCAAGGTGCAGGCGCTGGCATCAGAGCGCTGCATGTTCATTGGGGGGATAATTGACCACTGATTGGTTTTTGGGTTATATCGCTCCACGGTGTTCAGCCGGTTGTGACCGTCGTAACCTCCGATCGCATAGATTAAGCCGTTCAACTCCGTCACACTCACGTAGCAGCGGCGACTATGCATTGGCGCGATTTCACTCCATTTCTTCTTTACTGCATCAAATACTCGGCAGGTGTTGAAGTACTCGACGCCATCGTACCCGCCTATCGAAAATATTTTAAAGCCAAGTACTGCGGTTCCGTGATAGGCGCGTGGACCGGCGGGATCCTCTGCGTTTATGTTCACCCAGCGATCGGCACGTGTGTCATATGTCTCGATGCAACCTTTTGAAGTGCCTCCGCTCCAACCACCAATTGCGAAGATTACCTCGTGCGGCAGCCGCGGCATTGCGAGCGGTGGCGTGGTAAGCTTGGGTTTATTTAAGGTTTAATTTAGTACTGTTGGCAGAAGGTGGAAACAATTACAATTACCTCGTCTGCCTGTGGATTCAAAAAGTCCAGGTCATACATGAATTTAAAGGTGTCGATAATTAGGGGCTTGGCGGCTTCACATTGAATGACGTACGGGTGCTCCTTTACTTCTTCCATGAAGCACTGGGTATTGAAGACAATAGTAAATATATGAGAATTAGTACATTACATCACAGAGAAAGAAGAAAGAGTCAACATAAGTAGTGGGTCAAAAACAAAGTTTTCTAAATATAAAATTTAACGGAGAAACGCATTTTACTTTTTTGCCAAATTCAAAGATTTAAATAATTAATTTTATATTATCGCCTATAAAAATTTATGTTGCAGTCATTTTGCAAACTGACACACGTCTGCTATAGATATCAAAATACATGCAATAAACTCAAGAAAAATAATAGCTTATAATAGTTTTTGCCACAATAAAGGCCCACTAATAAAGAGCACCGGGGGTTTCAATGGGTTTTATTTTTGGCCAATCAATCCGACCTACCAAATTTCAGGATCGGTCGACTATATCTTATAGCTGCCATATAACTGAAAGATTAAAAATGTCATAATTTTGGTGTTTTTAAAGTTAGGAAGTTGGGATTTTTTATGATTATTAAGATTGCATCATATAAATAATTTTGGAGAATATAATTTACAGAATATTCTGCAAGGGCATATCAACTTCGGCTCCGCCCAAGGGCATATTTGTAAAAGAGAAAAAAGAATAGTTCAGGGGAAATGAAAAATTCCATTAAAGAACCATCCCCAACGCCCTCCACATCCACTTCTATCCCAAAAAACTAGCCTCCTCTTTTCTTCTTTGCTATCAGAATACAAGTTTTTCCTTCCCACACAATATTACTGTATGTACAGAAACCTAATTAAGGCGGGATATTCTTAGCTCCGAAATTTTCCCGGGTAAGTGCACAATTTACAGGCTGGATCGTCTGTCCAGACGGGGAGGTGGAGTCTTGATTGCTGTCGACTTTTATTATGATTATTAAGATTGCATCATATAAATAATTTTGGAGAATATAATTTACAGAATATTCTGCAAGGGCATATCAACATCGGCTCCGCCCAAGGGCATATTTGTAAAAGAGAAAAAAGAATAGTTCAGGGGAAATGAAAAATTCCATTAAAGAACCATCCCCAACGCCCTCCACATCCTCTTGTATCCCAAAAAACTAGCCTCCTCTTTTCTTCTTTGCTATCAGAATACAAGTTTTTCCTTCCCACACAATATTACTGTATGTACAGAAACCTAATTAAGGCGGGATATTCTTAGCTCCGAAATTTTCCCGGGTAAGTGCACAATTTACAGGCTGGATCGTCTGTCCAGACGGGGAGGTGGAGTCTTGATTGCTGTCGACTTTTATTATGATTATTAAGATTGCATCATATAAATAATTTTGGAGAATATAATTTACAGAATATTCTGCAAGGGCATATCAACTTCGGCTCCGCCCAAGGGCATATTTGTAAAAGAGAAAAAAGAATAGTTCAGGGGAAAGGAAAATTCCATTAAAGAACCATCCCCAACGCCCTCCACATCCTCTTGTATCCCAAAAAACTAGCCTCCTCTTTTCTTCTTTGCTATCAGAATACAAGTTTTTCCTTCCCACACAATATTACTGTATGTACAGAAACCTAATTAAGGCGGGATATTCTTAGCTCCGAAATTTTCACGGGTAAGTACACAATTTACAGGCTGGATCGTCTGTCCAGACGGGGATGTGGAGTCTTGATTGCTGTCGACTCAACCCTTTCGTCTGAATTACTAACTTTTACAGAATTTAATGACATCCAATTCCTAGGTATAAAATTATCGTTTCCAGGTACTTTTATTATTTTATTTTCGCGCGGAGTCCCAGGGCCTTACTTACCCACCCAACTGACCGATGGGCGCAGTCGTGTATCGTACGGCACGATTCGCGAGAATATAAACGCGAGATAAGAAAATATAGGTAAAAGTCCAGGTAAAAAAGTAATAGTAGTCATATCATAATACTCTGAAAGGATCATGCAAGGCATAGTTAGATATACAAGGGTGTGTTAGGCAAGGGAAACAAAGAAACATCAGAAGTTAATTTCCAAGTTTCCAAAGATTAAAATTGAAAATTCGAGACGACAAAACTGAGTCTACAACGGTGAGATCCTCACAACAACGGTCGAGGTTAAATTTAACTTATACATTGCCCCTGATGATTGAGAAGTGGTTGACGAAAACTTCATTCATAAAACTAACAATAATTCCGAGTTTACTCTACGCTAAGCATCATTACTGTAAAGATAAATCGACTGAAGCAACCTTAGTATCCTAAATAAAAAGAGGATTCCACCAAAAAATTTACGTCTACCTAAATATAGAAAGCACCATCAACAACGTCACACATCATCTCCTGCATTAAATTTCAGCAGATGCCTTTCGCGGGGAAAAGCATGTAAAGCCTTCATTATTGGGATCAAATTTAATAGGATATAGTACATTTCATCTCATTTTGGCACAGCTTTCACAGCTACTGCTCAAGTAATGCTATGATTTGTTACAATAGCAGATATAGCATATTTGACTAAGCTCATTCTTTTTGTGTAGGTTAGTTTTAGGGTCTGGTAAGTGTGAGCTTAAGTAATTGTGTAAAATATCTAAAGAATTCTTTGTTTCATTGTTGATTGAGGTTGCATTTTCTGATGACGGTTTAGTGTTAAATTTGGGGTAATGAAAATGTATGTGTAACATGATTTAAATAAATAAGGATCAAAATAGCTTTATTAACTTTAATTCTGAAACATTCAAGCCAAAATTCGCAATTTTCAAAATTAATAATGACTCATTTTAACCAAAAGTTTAAGATTTAAAATTCCAATAAATAAAAGAAACGATGGTATGTAGCTTAACTCATGACTACACTAAAATAGTTAAAAATATATTTTTTTTTTTTTTTTTGTATGGATGCTTTTCTATGTATGGATATTTTTCTTCGTATGGATCTTATTCTACGTATGGATCTTATTCTACGTATTATCTTATTATTATCTTATTATTACGTATGGCCATACTTGAAGTGTTAATAAGAAAAGTATACTGATTGTGAAATAAAAATTTGTAACCTATCTTTATGAACTACTTGTGTCTAATGTTTACTGCTCAAGATTGTTATATTGTCTCTTGTCTTTTTGTCGAAAAAAAGGAAAGTTTGGATTGTTTGTTATTGTTTGTATCTTTTTATTAAATGAATGATTATATGCAAATATATATGCATATGTTTATGCAAAAAATGTTGAAAAAATATTTAATAGTTTTTAAGATGTGGCTGTTTCTCTTAAACGCCTTTTTTTTAAAGAGCCTTGTGGTGATAATTTCCCAGGACGAACGGGTCAACTGATACCAACAAAAAAAATATTTCATTAGTTTAAAGTAGTATGCTGTACTTGAACGAACGTTTTAAACGTTTTTTTTTTGCATACGGGAACGTTTTATGCAAAAAATTACGTTTTTGGACGCTAAAATTCTTACAAAACTATCTATTATCTGCGAAATAAAAATTTTTACATGAAAAAACATTCGTTCAAGTACTAATAAAATTCATTACGAACATTTAAAAACAAAATTTGAAAAATAATCGGTTCATAGTTTTTCGCCAATCCATATCACCGCAAAGTCATTTTTCAAAAAACACCATTTCGAGATATTCGCGTTTAAAGTTTCAAGTTTGGGTTTGGGCGGGGACGAAGCGCGCGGCTAGGAGCGCTGTAACTTTTTTTCTACTGCTCAAATCTCTATAAAAATTTGGGGAAATGTTCTCAAAAAGTTGTTCTTTAAGATAAAGCCAAAAAAAAGTTTTCGTTTTTTTTTTTTTTTTTTAATACTTTATTCTTATTTATTGGATTTTCTTTATTACTTAAGAGACCAACAACAAGTTTTCAAATTTTAATCTATGTTACGTTAATTTATGTTATTGAAGAGCTTAGCCGGTTGAGTTGTCTGGCTAGCAGGTTTGGGTGATTTGATAATCTGGCTTCATATTTAATTTTTCTGGAAACAATTTCTTCTTTTACGGGATTTATATCCAGGTCTCTCTGGATGTTTGCGTTGCGGATGTACCAGGGGGCTCCAGTTATTGTTCGTAGGGTCTTTGATTGTACTCTTTGAATAATTTCTATATTGCTGCGGCTTGCGTTTCCCCAGAGCTCGGAACCGTAGGTCCAGATCGGCTTTAAGCACGAGTTATACAGTAGTACTTTATATATTTGAGTGGATGGGGGGAGCGGTAGTTCATGAGCCAGTGAAGGCTGCTGGCCTTTAGTTTTAAAAGGGTCTTCTTTGCTTCTATATGCTTTCTCCAGGTAAGCCTCCTCTCTAAGTGTATGCCGAGATAGGTGACTTCGTCTGCTTGTGGAACCGGCTTGTTGTTTAGCGCCAGTGGTGGGCATTTCGACAAGTTTGGTGTAAACGTAATGTGCTTACACTTTTGCTCGTTGACTTTGATACGCCAGTCTGCGAGCCATTTTTCTACAGCTACCAGGTGTTCTTTTAAATGGGCTGTAGCTGTTTTTGGGCATTTCGAGCGGCTGACAATAGCAGTGTCGTCAGCAAAGGTTGAGATGGCGGCTTGTTGGAATGTCTGCCGTGTAAAGGATGTACAAGATTGGACCAAGCACACTTCCTTGGGGTACTCCAGCTTCGATGTTACGGATGGTTGGAGTAAAGGTTTTACATCTCACGGTGAAAACTCTGTTTCTGAGGTATGACTCAAGCAACTTGTGAGTGTTTTCCGGTAGGAGGGTTTTGATTTTGAATACCAGACCAGTCGATCCAGACGCGATCAAATGCCTGTGATACGTCCAGAAATAAGGCCCTGCAATATTGCTTGTCTTCGAAAGCCGTGCGAATTTCAGATGTTAAGCGGTTTACCTGTTCGATAGTTCCATGCTTTTCCCTAAATCCGAATTGGTGCAGAGGGATCGTTCTGTTGTTTTGAAGATGTGTTACTAGATGAACAAGAAGCAGTTTTTCAAATAGCTTTGATAGACATGGGAGCAGACTGATGGACCGGTACGAGGAAGGCTGGGATTTGTCTTTTCCTGGCTTCGGGATCATTGTAATGACAGACTTTTTCCATTGGTCAGGAAAGTAGCCCCATTTCAATATTGAGTTAAATATAAATGCGATGCATCTGACTGCGCATGCAGGTAATTCAATTATCATTTTTGGAGAAATAAAATCGTGACCAGGAGCTTTCTTTGGGTTTATATGTTCTTTAATAGCCTTAAGTATTGTGCTGGTTTCAAGGGTAACTGGGGAGGACGGCGACGCTAGCGAGACATTCGGTAGAGTGAATTGGGTAGATGGCGGGTGGGGCTTGAAGACGTTTTCCAAGTGATGGGCAAAGGTGTTAGCTCTTTCTTCGTCACTGCGCACCCAGGCACCTGTTTGTGATCGAATTGGCCAATCGGGATCTATTGGTGGTTGCATGTTTGGGTGAGCTCTCCATAGTGGGAATTTATTAACGTCGGGGTTAGTTTCGCAATGTAGGCCCGTTGTGCCTGGTTCTTTTCGGTAGAGAGGGCCTTCGACAATTTTCGAGATGCTTCATTAAGTCTTTTCTTAGTAGCTGGGGACCGATGAGTCTGCCAGTCTCTGCGAAGTCTACGTTTTTCAAGTAGGAGAGACTCGATCTGGATACTTGAGCGTCTAGTTCTTAGCGGGTTTGTGGATGAGGGTTCTGGCGTAGAATGTTTGGCGGCAGAGGACATTACGTCCGTGAGGTGTTTAAGCGACTTATCAATGTCAGATTCAGAGGAAATTTCAAGATCAAGTTCGATGTGTGCACTTACATATTTTTTGTACTTCAGCCAGTTTGTTTTGTTTGATGTTAGATGTTGGGGCGTTCCAGAAGCTGCGGCTGTTCAGATAGACAGAGGAGAACTGGCGAGTGGTCCGATGTAAGCTCTTCTAAGGTTTTTACTTTTATCAGTCGTGCGAGACTCTTCTAATAACAGCGAAATCGATAATGTCAGGTTGTTTATATGGATCTGTGGGCCAGTATGTAGGCCTAGCTGGTGAGACAAAGTCAAGCGTATTACCAGGAGTGATGATATGGTTGTATAATTGGCGGCCTTTGGGGTTGATAAGACGAGATCCCCAGTGGGGATGCTTTGCGTTATAATCACCGGCAGCTATAAAGCAGCGTCCTAGTGAGTTGTAGAAATTCATAAACTCATTTTCTGCAATACTGAAGCGTGGGGGGCAATATATGGCGGATAGGGTAAGTGGGCCGCCAATAAGGTTTATACGTAGGGATGTGGCCTGCAGGTAGTTAGTAGCGAATGTCTCCAAGGGATGATGTTTTATGCGTTGTTTTATGAGTATACCGGTACCTCCGTGTGCTTTATAGTCCGGGTGGTTGGTAGCGTGGAATATATATCCGATGATATGGAATTAGTTATTATTAGTTAGATGGGTTTCAGAAAGTAGCATGATATCGATATTGTGGCTGTTTAGGAACTGTATTAGTTCGTTTTTGTGCCGGGAAACGCCGTTTGCGTTCCAGAAGCATATTCTTAAGGAGTCCATTTATACAGACTTTTGTTTGATCAGCAGTTCCATTAGAAGGCTCTGGTTTCGCAGTAGTTCTTGAAGGGAGCTTTGCATCGTCATCATGACGTTTGCAAGAGTAGCTAGTGTAGATTCTAGACCGCTAAGTTTTTGTGGGGGAAGAGTTTGGTTTTGCTGCGTAGAAGGTTGAGTTGTTGTTTGGCCATTTTGGCTTAAGAGCGGAAAATCATTTAGGTTTGGTATGGGTGGCTGTGGACGCAATGCTGCAGGCTGGGCGGTAGATGTTTGTGAGATTCCAGGGTAGCGGAGTGCGTTGGCAAAGGAGACACCAGGAGTGGTTGTTGATGGGGTGAAGATGTTTGGTTGAGTAGAGCGTTGAGCGGCGAATGGATTACTGCGTCTCTGATTTAGGCGGCTCTTGAGTTCTTTGTAGACGGGACAGCCCCGGTAGTTGGCAGTATGATTTCCCCACAGTTACTGCATTTCCTCAGAGTAGGGTATTCTTTGTTTCCCAGGCATGCTTCAATGCAATGCAAATCTGCACAGGCGACACAAACTGGTCGCAGGGTGCAGTAGGTTCTTGTATGCCCGAACTCCTGGCAGTTTGTACACTGTACGGGGCCGTTCCGCTTATGCGGTTCCTCTACGGTGATTCTTCGGTTAAGGAGATATTTCAGATTGTAAATAGGATGCAATGCATTTTTCTTTAGAGGTTTCGTCTCTGGGGCCAGCTCAATCTTAAACAGTGGTTGAGGAATTTTATCCCTGTTTACTATGTTCACGATGTGCTTAACGTCGAAGCCTTTTTCCGTGAGGCCTTCAGCTATTTCTGCTACCGCAACAGTCGATTCTATACCTTTAAGTACAACTTGTAGGCCATTCTTACTTTTTAGTTGGTAAGTGTAGTAATTTATAAGCTCATTGTCGAGATATCTTGTTACAGAACGGAAGTTGTCTTCGTTGTTAACCTGGAGTTTTGTTTCTAATATGTTTCCTCTTTTTAGGGTGTTGATATAGAAGTGGTTGGGCCCGATTACTTGTTTAAGCTTATTGATCAGATCGACACTGTTGTGTTTCCTAATATATATTGGCGTTGGCTTTACAGCTTTCATGACTTGAGGCGCCTGACCCTTGTCTTCTTCGGTCTCGCCAAGTATGGCAAATCTGTTTTCGGATGTTCGTGTGTTGCCTAAAGTTTTCGGTACTTTTGGCAAATTTGAGTTTACGATTTTTTGTGGACTAAGCTTTCTTTTTATTTGTACATACCGATCGATCCCCGTCTGTACGAGAGTATTATTCGTATTATTCGAAGAGCTGAGTTTTGCTTGTGGTTTTGAGATAGGCCACCGGGTAGCCGCAGACGTTAAAGTTGTTGTTGTCGTTGACGTTGCTGTAGTAAGAGAGGGTACAGTGCTGGTGGGCGCACAAGCCGATGTAGTCGGTGCATCGATGAAAGAGAGAGGTGACGGGCATTGTGAACTCCACGACTGAGTAACGGCAGCGCTGCTTGAGCATAAAATCGCTGGTGACAGTGAGCGGGCTCTTTCGGTAGCGGTCAGTGACGTTGATTTTGTTGTTGCCTCCGATGAGTCAATTGAAATGTAAGCATTGTTCCATGCAGAAGACAGCCGCCGTTCGTCTAGTTGTATTTGTTGCCGATCGCGACTTGGCTTCGTGGCTTTACGGGTTGCACTTGTTAATATTTATTTGCGTTCGACATTTTTAATTGTTTTTGATTAGCTAGATCTGTTTTAAATTTAGTTTTAATCACAAGGAGGTGCTGACCTTGGGATATAGCATTGCTGCCAGAGTCTTTTCGCTATTTTTCTTATTTTTGGTGGTCACTTTGTAGATTTTTGGAAGTCTTTCGGCAGGGCGAGCAAAAAAACACGTCTACGCGGTTCGGTGGTTCGGTGGTAACCATTTGAAAATGAAAAACGTATATATATACCCCCTTAATAAAACCAGTCCTCCTATTTTTTAATGAAAATCTCTGCTATTTTTATCGTATCTAATTTTTTGTAGTATTTTATATTTTTTCTGGCATTAGTATGGCTCTTTTATGTGCTAGTTATACCCGTTACTCGTAGAGTAAAAGGGTATATTGTATTCGTGCAAAAGTATGTAACAGCTAGAAGGAAGCGTTTCCGACCCTATAAAGTATATATATTCTTGATCAGGGTCACTAGCCGAGTCGATATAGCCATGTCCGTCTGTCCGTCTGTCTGTCTGTCTGTCCGTATGAACGCTGAGATCTCGGAAACTATAAAAGCTTGGCATTTTGCATGCAGATTCTAGGAGTTCCTACTCAGCGCAAGTTTGTTTCAAAAAGGTGCCCCTTTTAACGCCCACAATCGCTTATATACGATTTTAAAAATTTAAATATTTCGGAAAAGTAAAAATGCAGTTTTATTGTGTTTATCAATACCTATCGAAATGTAGAAGAAATTTTTCAAATCGGACCATTCGTTAAAAAGTTATGCGTGATCAAAGTTTCTATCTGATAGTC